>NC_090755.1:46396197-46406197 GCF_036898095.1 Palaemon carinicauda | reverse complement strand
ATCGTCTGTATATTTGTCCACATCTTGAGCTAAACGTTTATCAGATGTTGTAATCAAGTAACTGAAATGACATCCTACTCATTAGGAATTTATTAATTCTGTTATCAAGCTTTTCTGTTAATTACGTTTGATATTTTACCTGTCATGCATTTCTGACAATACGGAAATTTACAAAGCAAGAATAGTTCTCATTATAACAAGCTAAAACAAATGCTAACCAAATGAAGTATGCTAATGAAAGGAATCTTTTATGGTGACAATCTCATTAGAATATTCGTCTAAATACTCACTTTACTTCAGCTATTATATACGTTTAATTAAGTTGTGTTGTTGACCATAAAAACATGAGCTAATATTTATCGTTTTAATTAGTTTTCCTAACGCGATTAAAATAGCTTACATTTCTTGCATTCGTGTTTTGTTTCAACCCCCCCCCCCCTCTCTCTCTCTCTCTCTCTCTCTCTCTCTCTCTCTCTCTCTCTCTCTCTCTCTCTGCAAGATAGCATTCATAATCATGGATAATTTTCAAGAGTAATTTCAAGAAATGTTCTTAACGTCCTAAGTAGTCTTACCATATGTATATAATTATCTTCATTAAACTGGAAGAATGACATTGATAGTCGATAACAATTATGTTGTTAAGGCGCTATCCCGAGAGAATAATACTTTTCGAGGTTCATTTATGTTTCACTTCTTTTATTCTTGTTATTCTTTCGTTAGAAAGTCAGAAATATTTAGGAATGTGTTTTGAGGGTCTAAACCTCTGGGGAGTTAATTGAGGAAAATTTCATTCGTCACTCAGAAAGATCTTTTTAGCCGAATTCTTGAAAGATCATTTATCAATGATGCGATCCAGATGTGGAGAAGCCACTGTCTTCGACTTATACTCACAATCATAAATCGAGTTTTGTTAAGATTCAACTTAATGCCCAATAATTTGCTCCATACACTAATTTGAGCTAAATATCTATTTTGGTATTAACCAACTTTAGATCTACATTCAGGAGATGGAACTGAAGTAAAGATAGAAGCATGTCATTTGTACAAAGTATAAAAACTAATGGGCCAAGAACATTACCCGAAGGAACAATATATATCATATTCCTGTACTCACTATGGTAGCCATCAAGAATAACTCTTTACAATCTATTACTTAAAAACTAATTAGTGATATAAGAAAAGACTGATTCACTCCCAACTGTATGAGTTTGATAACAAGGGCCTCATGATTGACACGGTCAAAGGCAGCGCTAAAATTACTATAAGCTATACGAACTTGTTGATCATAATCAGGGGATTTTGTACAGCATTGGAGATTGTAAGAAGGGCATCACACGTTCCAAATTGCAAACGTGGCAAACGTATTTAGACGTTTTGGCAAAAGATGTTTAAAAACTTTTGATAACATGGGAGTTATGGATATTGGACGGTAATCATGCTTGACTTGAGCTACCAGAAACGCTTTTACATAATGGTATAACATTACCAATTGTCCAACAACTGCTATAACAAACTCTTCTGGATAACTTGCGGTGACTAAGAAATCTGAAGTCTTTATAAAAAACAAAGCAAAAATACAATTGAAATATTTTGTTGTTATACGAGAATTAATAAGAGCATACGAATGATAAAACTAAAGGAAATACCAAACTTTATAGTTCATGAATACGGGACCACGTGATAGGAAGATCTTACATGATGACAGAAACTCCCCCCGGCCTTAGAAATAATAGGAAGCCTTAGATATCCTCAGCAGCCTTTGAATTTTTCTATAACTCTCGAGCGGTAGTATCCCAAGCGGCATTGCTTGGGTGGTGCCTTAGTTTAGGATGCCACCACAATTTCCATCTAAGCCACTATTTCCCTTCCCCTCCTTAAACCTATATTTCCCTTCACCTCTAATCCTCTATTACCTTTCCCTTTTAAGCCCTTATTTTTCTTCCCCTTTAAGTATTTGTTCCCTTCCCCTCTAATACTCTATTTTTTCCCCATTTATGCCTCTATTTCACTTCTCCTGTAAGCCTCTATTTCCTTTCCCTTTAGGCATATATTTCCTTTCCCTCTAATCCTCTATTTCCTTCCCCCTTTAATTCACTATTTCCCTTCGCCTGTAAGCCTCTATTTCCCTTCCTCTTTAAGCAGTCATTTCCTTTCCCTTTAATCCTCTAATTTCTTTACCCTTGAAACCTCTATTTTACTTCCCCTATAAGCCTCTATTTCCCTTCCCCTTTAATCCTCTATTTCCTTTTATCTTTAAACAGTTATTTCAATTCCCCTTTACGCTTCTATTTCCCTTCCCCTCTAATAATCCATAATCTTTCCCCTTTAAGCCACAATTTCACTTCCCCTGTAAGCCTCTATTTGTCTTCCCTTTTAAGCATATATTTCCCATCCCCTCTGATCCTCTATTTTCCTTCCCCTTTAAGCATCTATTTCCGTTCCCCTCTAGTCCTCTATTTACCTTAAACTTTAAGTGTCTATTTCACTTCCCCTGGAAGCCTTCATTTCCCTATATTTAAGCCTCTATTTCCCTTTCCCTCTAATCTTCTTTTTTATTTCCCCTTTAAGCCTCTATTTCACTTCCTCTTTAACCCTTTATTTCACTTCCCCTTTAACCCTCTATTTCACTTCTCCTGTAACCGTGTATTTCCTTTCCCATTTAAGCACCTATTTTCCCCTCCCTTCTAATCCTTTATTTTCCTTCCCCTTTAAGCCTATATTTTACTTCCCTATAAGCCTCTATTTTCCTTCCCCTTTAAGCATCTATTCCCCTTCCCCTCTATTCTCTATTTTCTTTCTCCCTTAAGCCTAAATTTCCCTTCTCTGTAAGCCTCTATTTCACTTTCCCTCTTATCCTCTATTTTCTTTCCCTTTAAAACATCTATATCACTTTCCCTGTAAGCCTCTATTTCACTTCACATTAAAGCATCTATGTCTATTCCCCTTTAATCCCCTATTTATCTTTCCCCTTTAAGCCTCTATTTCACATCCCTTTTAAGCCTCTATTTTCCTTTCTATTTAAGCTTCTATTTCCCTCCCCTATCAATCTTTTATTTCCTTCCCTTTAAAGCATCCATTTCCCTTCCCTTTTATTCCTCTATTTTCTTTGCCCTTTAAGCCTCTATTTCACCTCCTCTGTAAGCCTCTATTGCCTTTTCTCTTTTAGCATCTATCTCCCATTCATTTTAAGCATCTATTTCCCTTCCCCTATATTCCTCTATTTTCTTTCCCCTTTAAGCCTCTATTTCAGTTCCCCTGTAAGCGTCTATGTACCTTCACATTTAAGCATCTTTTTCACTTCCCTTGTAAGCCTCTCTTCCACTTCCCATTTAAGCATTTATTTCCATTCCCCCTTAATCATCTACTTTCTTTCCCCTTACGCCTCTATTTCACTTCCCCTATAAGCCTCCATTTTCCTTCCCATTTAAGCATCTATTTCCCTTCCCCGCTAATCAACGATTTTCCTTCCGCTTTAAGATATCCTCAAAAAAATAAAAAATAAAAAACTAATTGGCGAGATGATACTGGCCGAAAATGAAGTGACTCTCATACTGCTTACTAGATTATTTTGTAGAATGAGGCATATAGAGGCAAAACCTGATGAATGGGACTTGGGAGTGTTGTTGAAAATAGAAAAAAAAAAAAGAAAAAAAATGAAAAAAAAAGAAAGGAGACCTGGCTGATTGCAATAATTATTTCAGTTGTTATAAAAATATATAATATGCTTATTCTAAAGAGACTGGTGAGAAAGATTGATGAAAAGCTGAGAGATGAACAAGCAGTGTATAGAAAAGGTAGAAGCTGCACTGACCAAATTTTCAATTTGAGACATGTTGTACGGCAATGAATAGAATATAGAAATCCCCTTTTGATGGTATTTGTGGCCTATGAAAAATTCTTTGATAGTGTGCACCGTCCAATTTTGTGGAGAGTCCTACGTTATTATGGAATTCTTCTTAAATATGTAAATTTGATTAAGTCTGTTCATGAGCATAGCAAGTGCAAAGTTAATACTAATGGAGTCTTATCAAATGATTTTTCAGTGAACTGCTGAGTACTCCAGGGGAATGGGTTGTCACCTATGTATTTCATTCTCCTCGTGAATTTTTTAACACGCAGAACAGTCAGAGATGGTGAAGAAGGATCGGACTGGATTGCTGATAGAAATTTAGCAGACCTAGAGTACGCTGATGATACTGTCCTTGTTAGCCGAACACCACAGGATTTGCAATGCTTGCTTACCAGAATGCATGAAATATCACACGAGGTGGGGCTGAAGATAAATAGAAGAACAGAGATCATGAGAACGGAGTATGCAGTGGAAGATGAAATATTATTAGAAAGAGAAAGGATTATTGAAGTAGAATAATCTAGGTATTTAGGAACTATTATTTTAAATATAGGCCATTAACAACTAGAGTTTAGTGAAAGAATAAAAAAGCAAATCATACAATAGCTAGGTTAAGGAAATTTTGGAAATCAAGTTGCCTGAAATTACATATAAAAGTCAGACTATATATCAGTTTAGTGAGATCGATGTTACTCTATAGACATGAGTCATGGTATGACAATGAAACAATCTCCAATAGATTTAGTAGATCTGAGAACAAAGCCCTCAGAAGGATATTGGGAGTTGAATGGCCGCAAAAGATTATAAATGAGACTATAAGATTACTCGCGTTCCATATATGGATGAGATCATGATGAGGGGTAGATGGAAATGGTTTTGCCATGCTCTTCGACTCCCCAAAAGAGATTAGTTCACCAAACATTCAGCTGGGCTCCACAAGGCACTAGAAAAGTTGGAAGACCCAGGCCTACAGGGATGAGGACTATGAAGCTCGAAGTAGGAGATGATGAATGGAGAAGTATTGGAATAAAAGCTCAAGATAGAGACGACTGGCGAAATCGAACCGAGACCCTTTGCGTCAATAGGCGTAGGAGGAGAGGATGATGATGATGATTAAGCATTCATTTCCTTTCCCCTCTAATCCTCTATTTTTCTCCCTTTAAGACTCTATTTCACTTCCCTGTAAGCCCCTATTTCCCTACTCTTTAACGCAACTATATCCCTTCCCCCCAAATCCTCTTTTTTCTTTCCCATTTAAGCCTCTATCTCACTTCCGCTGTAATCCTCTATTTCCCTTCCCCTTTAAATCTCTATTTCACTTTCCCTGTAAGCCTCTATTTTCCTTCCCATTTAAGCATCTATTTCCCTTCCTCCCTAATCCTACATTTTTTATCCCCTTTAAGCCTCTATTTCACTCTCCCTGTAAGCCTATATTTCCCTTCCCCATTAAGCATCTGTTTCCTTTCCCCTCCAAGCTTCTATTTTCTTTCCCTTTTAAACCTTTATTTCACTTCTTTTTAAGTCTCTGCTTCCCTCCCCCTTTAAGCATCTATTTCCCTTCCACTCTGATGATCGATATTTTTACCCTTTAAGTGTCTATTTCACTTTCCCTGTAAGCCTCTTCTTCCCTTCCTCTTTAAGCATCTATTTCCTATGACCTCTAATCCTCTATTTTCTTTCCCCTCTAAGTCTCTATTTCCCTCCCCATTTAAGCTTCTAGTTCACTTTCCCTTTAAGCATCTATTGACCTCCCTTCTAATCCTCTACTTACCTTCCCCTTTCAGCGTCTATTTCACTTCCCTTGTAATCTTCTGTTTCCCCTCCTATTTAAACATCTATTTCCCCTCCCCGCTAATCCTCTAGTCTCTTACCCTTTTAAGCCTCTATTTCACTTCCCCTGTACGCCTGTTTCCCTTCCCCTTTAAGCATCTATTTCCTTCCCCTCTAATCTTCTATTTTCTTTCCCCATTTAGGCCTCTATTTCACTTCCCTTATAATCCTCTATTTCCGTTCCCCTTCAAGCCTCTATTTCATTTCCCTCTAATCATCTATTTTCTTACCCCTGTATGCCTGTATTTCACTTCCCCTATAAGCTTCCATTCCCTTTGCACTTTAAGCCCGTATTTTACTTCCCCCGGAAGCCTGTATTTCCCTTCCCCCTTAAGCATCTATTTCCCTTCCCCACTACCTAAGACCAGAGAACAATGGTATGATTTTGAAGTATCTTTCTCCTAAAAGTGGTGCCTACCATAACTAAAGAGTTTCTTCTATCCTTACTATGAGTAGAGAAGCCACTGAGCAATTACATTGTAGTAATTAATACCTTGAGCGAAGAATTGTTTGGTAATCTTAGTGTTTTCAGGTGTATGTGGACAGTGGAGAATGTAGTAAGAATGGACCAGAATATTCGGTGTATGTGTAATAATAATAATAATAATAATAATAATCCTTTATTTCCAATTGTACATTGGGTATTCTACATAAGTAGCCATATCAGTATAAAACATTTGAATTTAACTCATACATAAAACTTGTTATAGGTTAAGAATATCAAAATCATTAAAAATAGCAACAATATAAATACCATAGGAAACTATTTAAAACTATGTATAAAAGTAGACAGTCATAGGTAAGATGAGCTTCAAATAGAAATCCAAATAGTCATAAATTATCAATAAATAAGTATATAAAAATACGTACAGGCAATAAAATAAACTAAGACAGTTCTAAAAAAATAGGATATGTAGTAAAAATCAGATAGTCATAAGATTTCAATAAATAAGTCTCAACAAATATGTACAGACTCAGAACTCATTTTGAATTAGGATACTTGGTTTTAAAAACTACAATGTAGTATCAGTAGTAAAAGACATAAAAATAAGCCAGATTAAAATCTAAGAACAAAGTACAAAAGATTAAAAGAACAATTAAGACTCTGTTAAAAGTAAATTCCTTAGTTTTGACTTAAAAATAGATACAGAGCCTGCTTCTTTTATTTCACGGGGCTGTTTATTATACAACACTGGACCTCGGACTCTGATTTGCCTCGAGCCAATACTAGTTTTGTGTCTTGCAACATACAAATCATCCCTTTGGCGTGTAGTGACATTACTGAATAAAGATACAGGTGGGAAACTGTATAACCAATCTGGAATTTTATTATTTAAAGCTTTATATACCATAGTGCACATGTCAAGAGTATACTGGTCTCTTATTTTCAACCATTCCAATTCCTTTAAATGTGGAGTTACATGTTCAAACTTCCTTACGTTGCCAACAGCCACTCTTGCTGCAAAGTTCTGCAGCTTTTGTACTCTTTGTAGCTGTGATTTGTTAGTACATCCCCAAACTTTTAAGCAATATTTTATAAAACTTAAAGCTAGTGACTGGACGACTATCTTGCGAGTACTTGACTCAAAATGATCTTTTACTCTATTCAAGTATATAAGAGTACCCATTACCTTTTTATACATTTCGTCTATATGATAGTCAAAGTTCATGTACCGATCGAAATGAACACCTAAATTTTTCACAGTCGTCATTGGCTTAATTATATTTCCATTGAAATTTATCTGTACCTCATCTCCAATATCTGACACATATTGCCTGGATCCAATAATGATAAACTGTGTCTTTTTCTCATTTAAAAGTAAGCCATTTCTCAAAAAGTAATCTTTAGCTCTGTTTAGAATGTCTTCTGCCTTACAAATCATGTCGGCTATATCCTTAATGTCACCTTCTATTAGTATTTGCGTGTCATCAGCATATTGAATTATAAAACAGCCAGGTATTGATCTCACGAGATCATTAACATATACCATAAAAAGTATAGGGCCGAGAATTGATCCCTGAGATACTCCAAATTGAATATTTTTCTTCGATGATACAGCACCACTTAGCCTGACGGACTGAAAACTATTCTCAAGGTAGCTCTTAAACCAGCTCTGATCAATATTCATCCACGTACATTTCTCTAATAATATGGTATGATTTACGCTATCAAAAGCCTTAGATAAATCTAGTAATAAAAGTAAGGAAACTTTTTTGTTGTCTATATTTTCATAAATCTTGTCAGATAATTTTAACAGGGCTGTTTCAGTAGACAATTTTGGTCGGAATCCATGTTGGCTTAAAGAGATTAGTTTATTTTCCTCTAAAAATTCAGTTAACTGATTTGCAATAACTTTTTCAAGTACTTTTGATAGAACAGGTAGCAAGGAAATGGGACGGTAATTAGAGATATCGTCGGCATCCCCGCTTTTGAAGAGCGGAATGACATGGGGAATTTTCCATATGTCTGGATATGAATAAGTATTAATTGATGTATTGATAAGTATCGTTATGTAAAAAGCAATAACATATAAACCATCTCTAATGAAACGTAAACAAATACCATCAGATCCAAAGGCGTTAGTTTCTTTCAAATCTTTAATGACTAAGATTACTGTGTTACAGTCCACTGGCCTTGGTTTAAAACTATCGACTCTACTGTGAGGAATAATAGGGTCTGTTTCCAAAGGCATGCGGTTATGCAGTTCTTCCTGTGTTTTTTCAAAGGTCTTTCTCCCCACTTCTGCAAAGAATTCGTTAAACTCTTCAGCTTTACGTTGCAAATCATCTTTGGTATCACAATTCAGCTTATTTGTATCTCTGTTTATTCTATTGAAAAGCATATTATTAGTAATCTTCCACGTAGCAGCCATGTCACCTTTAGCATTTTTAAATTCTTGTTTATAGTACTGCCTTCTACTATCAGTTAACATCGAGTTTACCTTTTTCTTCAGTTCCTTATGAGTTTCTCTAAGCTGAGTATTTTCTCTTTGATTTTTTAGCTTTTTCTTTACGTTATCTCTTACCATTATCGTCTCTTTTATAGTATCAGAAATCCAAGGGGCAGGGGGACGAGTTACTTCTCTAGTAACTACAGGTGCGCACATATCTACACAGGATGTGAAAACATTGGTTAAAATTTCTACTTGCTTACTTACTTTATCGGTACTTAAAATTTGATTGAATATGTGAACATTATTCATAAGTAGAGAGCAAAGAGTTTCTTGAGAGTAATTTTTCAAGCACCTAAAAGTTTTAAAATTAGTTTGCCTTTTCGGTTTACGAACGTTCAGCAAAGTTAAAATATTCTCGTGATCTGCTATTGAGCTAGGGGTTACCTCTGATTTTCTTATCATATATTTAGAATTTGTAATGACTAGATCGATAAGGGATGCTGAGGTAGAAGTGATTCGTGTGGGTTTATCTACAATCTGGTCAAATCTTAAGTTTTTAATTAGCTTACCCAGTTTGTTCTCCTTTTTTAACAGATCATCATTAAAATCCCCGTAAATGAAAATAGGTTTATTGCGTAAAATTACTTCCTTAAAGACGTCTGAAATATAGTTAAAAGAGGTAACAGCAGCTTTAGGATGGCGGTACACGCACCCGACAATAATAGAGGGAAATTTTCGATGTTGGACGGAGACCCACTTATCTTCCACTCCCTCCTGTTTTTCGATCCCAAATTTCAGCTCGGTGACTTTCAAATAATTCCTTATATACAAACATACACCTCCACCTCGACCATGATCCTCACGATATATATTATACTCAGGTATATGAATAAAGGTATCACTTATATAAGGATACAACCATGTCTCACTAATACATAAAATATCGATTTTTTGTTCTTCTAGCATTAACTGAATTTCAAGTATATGACCAAGTATTGATTGGGCATTTATGTGTACAATTTTTAGAAAATCATGACATTTAACATTCTCATGGCACTACCTTCTTGGCCTATGTCCTAGTAATGGATATTTTTCTGACATTGTTTGCTTTTGTGTCCATATTCATGGCATGAGTAACACCTAACCTTATGGTCGAACCTACAATCGGATTGGTGGTGATTAAATTCACCACATTTGTAACACCCATACTTATTTCTTTCGGTATATGAATAATAGTAGTCGTTAACTTCTCTATTAGGTCTATCATATCCTTGTCTAGCATTTGCACTACTAAAGTGCGATTGGTCTCTACCAATTTCCAAATGGGCTGTAACCAGAGAACGAGATCTAATGTTGTACTGTCTGGGCAATCAAAGGACCCAATAACTCTCGTGCAGTATTCTCGTCTCAATAGGTGTCTGGTGCC
>NC_090755.1:46346197-46391197 GCF_036898095.1 Palaemon carinicauda | reverse complement strand
ATGCTAGCCTGGTCCACTCTTATAAAATATGCCAATTTTGCTCTCACTTGTTTCAAAGACAATTTTGATCCCACCGTTTCACTTCTAAATAATTGACCCCTTTTAAAATTCTTTGTTCTGTCAAGATATGTTTTTAAACACTGCACTGGACACAGAGCGAGATCACTTATGAGGGGAACTATTTTCCACGGTCCCCAACGTTTAGATGGAAGCTCATTCTTAGCCAAAAAGGTAGGATCAGGGTATAAACTAACTTCATAATTGTCTTTAAATTCTATGTGACCCTCATCCTGAGAGAGAGCCACAATTTCACTAACTCGAGCACCAGAACCCATAGCGATTAGGAAAATCTCTTTTTGAGATAAATCTCATAAAGACGCTGTTTGATTGTCAATTTCCGAAGTCAATTGTAACACTTTATCCAATGACAAGGAGATCGGTTTCGGAGTAGTAGCTGGTCTTAACCTTGCACAGGCTTTCGGAATCTTGTTGAAGAGGTCCAAGTTAAAATCTATGTCAAAGGCATATAAAATGGGTCTAGCCCGACTTGTATGACGAAATCGTGGAGGATGCTAAACTTTTTGCATGTAATTCAATTAGAAACCCTAAACAAAAATCCATACTTATAGAAGGTGGATTTTTATCTTTCACATATCGAACACATTTCTTCCATGAGGTTTCATACTGATTCAAAGTAGTGGAAGTTTTATAATTTTCTGCAAAATCTAATTTTTCTTGTTGAATTTTTAACCTCTTTTCTAGGGCTAATGCAAAAAAATCATGAGATGAAGGATTTTCGTTTTCCATGATGAAGCAAAGACAGACTTCCTCTATACTTCTTGGGATAGACTCGAGCTGGGTAGAGGCACCAACCTGGGGTTCATTTCCGTCACTAAAGGGTACCAGTTCCTCTTTGGCTATAGAGGAGCAATTAGGGCTGCTGTCCCCCTGAACGAACGAAGCTTGTCCAACGTTTTCATGAAAAGATTAAAGGGTAGGAACAGATAAATTCTCTCCGACCGATTCCAATTCATGTTTATCGCATCCATGCCACTGTCACCGGGTCCATATTTGGTGCCACATAACTAGGAAGTTTCTTGTTGAGACTCATAAACAGATCTACTTGAAGACCCGGGAATAACTCCTGCACGAAAGAGAACGATTTTTTGTCTAGAGAATATTCCGTCTCTAGAGGATGTGTTCGAGATAGGGAGTCTGCCATCACATTCTGAACTCCATGAAGGCGAGAAGCTGACAAATGCCACCTCTTCCTCTGAGCCAACGATAAAATAGCGAACATTACATGATTTATTTGGGGAGATCTTGACCCTTGCCTGTTGAGGCAATGAACTATTCCTTTGCTGTCTAAGACTAGCCGGATGTGAATATTGTTCTTCAAGTGTAACTTTTTGAGGGATAAAAAGACTGCCACGGCCTCCAGAATATTGATGTGAAATTGCTTAAATCTCTGAGACCAACTGCCTTGCACTTTCTTGAGTGGGGTATGACCCCCCAACTGACCAATGAGGCGTCCGTATGAAGAATCATTACAGGAGGAGGAAAGCACAACGGAATTGTCTTGAAAAGACTTCTGGCAGTAGACCACGGACGAAGTTGCCGTCGTAGTAACTCCGGGGTCGTCTTCTGATGATCGCGGAGAGCTGTGGAGGCTCTATTCTTCCAAACTTTGCTTGTATCCTTGAGTCTGATCTTGAGGAGAGGGTTTGTTCTGGAGGCGTACTGTAATGAACCCAGAACCCTTTCCTGGTAACGCCTGGTGGTCCTTCTCAACTTGATCAAAGACCACACTGACTGTGTGATTTCTTTTCTCTTGGAAGGAGGTATGGACAGGTTATGCGACTGTAGGTTCCAATGAATCCCCAGCCACTGGAAAACCTGAGCTGGGTTCAGTCTTTACTTTTTGAAATTGATCTGTAATCCTAGGGATTGCAGAAACCTGACAATGCGATATGTTGCTTCTGTGCACTCCCTTGCTGAAGGAGCCCACACGAGCCAGTCGTCCAGGTATGCCGCTACTTGAAGCTCTTTTTCCCTCAACTGTTGAACGACTGTGTCTATAACCTTCGTGAAAATTCTCGGTGCTATGTTGAGCCCGAATGGCATTGCTCTGAATACATAAGCCCTTCGCTCCAGTCTGAAACCAAGGTAGGGGGAGAAGCGTTGACCTATCAGAAGATGCCAATAAGCGTCAGTAAGATCTATAGAGACGGTGTAAGCCCCCTGGGTAGACAAGTCCATATCTGCGAAATAGTCAGCATCCAGAAGCTGTCGCACTGAACGTACAGGTTTAGATGGGACAAGTCGAGAATAGTTCAAGGAATAATCGAATCTTTCTTTGGCACGCAGAACAGACGACCTTGAAACTTCATAGATCTTGTGCAACGGATAACTCTCTTCTTTAACAGGTCCTGCACATATTGCTCCAGATGAGGTGTCGATTTCTGGAAAAATCTCCTGATCTTTGGAAATGATGCCAATGACTGAACGCCCACCAGTCCTTGAACAATTTCAGCCTTCCCCCCTCCTGGAGTAGCCTCATTGTTTTGGCTGAAGATGTGTGCCCTACTTCCCCAGCTGTCTCGGAGACCACGACTCCTTGACCTACCCCCTCTGTTGGAGCGGACTCTACCTCCTCTTTCTCTCTTAGGGGAACTAAAGGATGATGATCCTTGTTCATATCTCGGATTGAACGCTGGGGACTGTGAAGTCACCGGAGGAGGAACAGCAAAGACGTTCTGAGTAGCACTATTTGGAGAAGGAGGGAAAGTCCTCCTGAAATATGTTGGTTTACGGACCCTCTTTGGTTGAGGTCCGACGCCAGGAGTAAATTTTCTCTTTAGAGATATTCCCCACCTCTGGGAAAGACTCTTATTCTCGGCTGCTGCTTTATCTAAGATCTCCTTTACTAATTTTTGGGGAAACAGATCCTTACCCAAAATACACGCATCAATGAGACGCTTCGTCTCATGATGTATAGTAGCGGAAGCGAGAACATGTTTCCTACAGACTCTTCGAGCCTGAAAGAAGTAAAAAAGATCCTTCATAAAGGTAGCCAAGTGGGTTTTGGCCAACAGGGAAAAAACTGGAGCATCAAACAAATTCCCAATCATCATTTCCATAAAACATTGAAGAGACATCGAAGCCGATAGTCTCTTCCTAGCTTCCAATTCAGCTTTAGGTTGGTGTTCAGGAATCCTAGGCAGTCTTTCAGTAAACTGAACATCCAACCAATGGTCAGTGTCATGGGGAAAAACAAGTGATACAGGTTTACATTTTTCCAAAACCGGGAAAGATTTACCCTCACGAATGGCCTTTTCTACCGCTACAAAACCTTTTGATGTAAAATAAATCATTGTATCGGGAGCTACAAATGTGGCCAACCTGTTACCAAAGCACCTAATTGCGTGTTAATACACCCTGCTGTCTTCATTTCCTTCACTGCCAGGTGCTGGGCTCTGGAGTGTTCTAGAAGGGTCGTTTCTTTAGGATAGTGACGTCTCTTAAAGGGACACCTTCAGCTAACCTAACATAACAAAAGGGGTAGGCCTCTATATCTGGATAAAATTCCAGATCAGCAATAGGCCTGGAGCCTATCCACTCTCCAATATTAAGGGTACCCTCCAAAAGCACCGCATGACCCACGAACCACCATGGGCTCTGTTGCGTACAAAAGGGGAGTTGAGAAGATAAGAACTTAGCCTTACTCAGGACCTATTGGGGTTTCAAAGCCTTAATCTCCTCCTGCAAGGCTTTGAACATCCTTCTCTGATATACTTGGGTCCCTTCCATGAAAGCTTTCATGTTCGCTAAAAGGGACCTGTCATCCAAGTTACTTGGAAATTTAGGAAGGCGTTGGTTCCACCGGCTCAACAGGAGAGGGAGGAGGAACAGAAACGGGAGTTGTACCTGAAACAGAAGACGTAGTTGTAACTGTTGACAGAGAAGCGGCTGTAGTGACAGCAGTTGAGACAACAGAACAAATTGAGTCTCTCACAGAAGTCACACTATCATCATCCAATTCAGGCAGATAAGAATCATCCACCTGGGGAGAGGTTCATCATCTGATTCAACACTCGACAGGAGAGCCAATTCTCTACCCGGAGATAAAGAAGAAACCGTAGACATATTGTCCAAATCGAGGCTCATGGCACTTAAAGCCTCATCCACATGTAACTGGATGGTAGGTATGGGTCTAGGCTGGGAGTAACCCAATACCGAGTCCGGGGCCACATTAGGGAAAAGTATATTCTTCCCCTCTGTAGATGGAAGATAAGGAGCCTTCGGTTCAGCATTCTTCTTGAAGCCCCTGGCCCAGGAACGAAGACATCTCTGGAAAAACACCCGGTCGTCATCAGAGATATCTTTCGATATCCATCCAGAATGATGTAATTCCTTACACACACTGCAATCCTGAGGGTCCCAGTAGGAGACTGGACCCTTCATTATCCGGCATTTAGCATGAGTCCTGCAGGTATCATGACCACAAGGATATCTCACGGTCCTGGCACAAATCTGAACTCGGCAGTGCATCTCCTTTGAAGACCCCGCCTGTAAAGAGAAGAAGAAACTATATATGAATACAATCATCTCTTTGAATCACCAAGCTGAAATGAATGGGTTAATAGTATTCAATTAAGTCAACCAAATCTGAGAAAATAATTCCCAAATTGTGTGTGATTGCAATTGGTGAAAAATAAGAGGAAAAGACCACAATATCCAAACACCTTTAATTGCATTAGATTGGAAAATTAAGCCAACAGAAAATGTCACCCTTAACCATAATTATTATGTTCGGTTAAAAAGGGAAACAAGGATGCTCAGCAAAATCAATAGCCTTCTATCTCCGCAGAAAAAGGGCTAGTAGGAAGGTAACGAATTCGCCAACCAAGAGAAAAACATCGACGCATAGATAATGGAGCAACCAATTGTATAAAAGGAATGCCAAACTTTCAATTCAAAATCTAACAAGAAGGATCATTAAAAAGGAACCCAACCTGTAAGAAAACGAAAGAAAAATCCCATACACGTCCTTAAGGGAAACTGGATAAATTGATAGAAACAATTAACCAAATGTAATGGTTAAATCTTTAAGTCTAACCAAAGAGAACCTTTCGCAGAAGAGAACTCCGTAGCCGACTAACATAAAGATACCTCGCAAGTAGTAGAGGTAAGGTCTTTATGTCAATCTGAGATTTGTACTCATCAACAGAAAATAGAGCACACACCTTATAAAAGGCAGTCTCTAAGAAAGAAAACGTATGCCATCATGGTACAAAAAGTCTTTGCCATTAGTAACGTCACAGTTATGTAACGGCATTGCCGTCTCCCAAGGCTCTTCCTAAAGCAGAGGAATGATAACATTCCCCTATACGAGGCTTGACCTGCCATCAGTAATGGCAGTGTAGGTAAAAATGTCAGCAAAGTCAAACGACGATAGTTTCCACCGAAACATCGTGTCGTATGAAATGGTTGTGGCGGTACAGGCCACACTGCCTTAGGTAGCAATTTATCACTATTGTATACCCAAGAAAAGGAATGCCGTCGGAGACGACGAAGCCGTAAGTACCGGCGTTGCCGTCAGTCTGACAACTCACTTTTATAACGGAGTACGCTGACGGGTCAATAGACCAGAACCCCGAAGGGACTAGGCCTCACCACAACAATTGCAGAAACACAGCATTATATATTCAAGTTCGATACCAGTAACCGGAAAACCCACCACAAAGAGGTTTAAAACCCAATTAAAATATTTAAATACTCTATCTAATTTCTCAGAGGCTAAGATACAGCAGCGCACAACTGTCAGCTCACCAACAGGAAAAAAGCTCACTCTTCACGAAGGGAAACACGATAGAACTACCGTAAACCAGCATGAGAACGTACGTGTAGCACGATGGACCAACGAACACACCATCAAAGGATAGGCCAGGTCTGGATACGACAGGACAAAAGAAAAATCCCAGAGACTAAAAGAAAGGGCAGTAAGTCAGTCAGTGAACCAACCGAACAAGATAAGTGAGCTCACCCTTCGCAAAGGGGATCTCCAAAACTGCGCCCTCCTAGCCCTGAGAGAACTCAGATGCTTGTAGCACGATGGCCAAGAGCCTAAGCAGTCGGAGAATCGAGAGACCCCAACAAGTGGGACAAAAAACTGAGAAACTAGTATGACTGAGTAAAAACCTTCCCGAGGAAGGAGACCACTGTCAACGAAACCGAAGCTAAAGTCCAAAAACTAAAACAGCGAGTCCGTCTCCAACTAAAAACTAACCGACTCCATGCTAGGCTAGACGAAACTGATACGAACTCAAAAAGACATAAATAATAAAAATGCAATGTAAATGCTAGCTAAAATAGAGCCAAAAACATTGTAATACTAAAAAACTACTAGCTAATGTGAAACTTACCAAATAAACAAGTAAACACAAAAACGAAACCCGACGCCATGGCTAGCTGGACTCGAAGCGCTCAGGCTTCCTCTAACACAAAAGCTAAAATATAACTCCCGAAGGGAATCAAAGCAATAACAGCTAAAACAAAAGGCAAAGAGAGGTAGGTACTCAACTTTGACGAAGAAGAAGAAGCCATGATACGAAGAAAATCTTCTATAAAAGGTGAAAAGAGCACTCACAAGAACAATCGCACTGTAGCAACAAGCTGCGTACAAAGGAATGAAGAGGCGGGGTCTTATGGGAGCACCAAAAGGTGACAGGATATGTAGCGGCTCCTCACTTATCCTTCCCCTTAGAGGATTATTCTGGGTAAGATCTGTTTGGGGTGCAGATATCTATGGTTATCTTAGGATACGTCCCTGATTATAAACGATAAAATCTGTCTTTTTTCTTTTTTATTTGGCTTATTCAATGTCCATTAACTATGTTCATTTTGATAAAAGGTGTTCCTGAATATTGGATTGTTTTTCAATAAAATTTTATAAGCATGTCTCCTATGTTGTTTGCTGTGCCAGCTCCGAATTTTCCCACAGCTAATTATTCTCTCTTGTTTTGACCTACTTTATAGAAATAACCAAAAACAAATGTATTAAATCTTTTTAAGATATATCCAGATCTTCATAGAAAGTTTCTCTTTCTTTTTCTGTATTGGATGTTGTTGGTGCATTGATAGTCATTGTGTAAAAATTTTAATAAGTCAAATAAAATTGTCCAAAATATATGATTTTGTGGTTGTTACAATTAGCTGTCAAATGCCAAGAAATCGCATCTAAGGATGTTTCCTCGTAAAAAAAACACTGCCAATTGTCAGTGACTTCTCAAGATTTAGCTTTCCCTCACAACCAAAAAAAAAAAAAAAAAAAAAAAAAAATTCTCCTACTCCCCTGACTCATGGGTGGCATAGGCAAGGGACAAGGCAATTCTCTAGAGACTGACCATATGCACATATGATCAGCTCCGAATACTTTTCACGATAAAGGTAGGACCAGGGGGGACCATGTAATAGCTGCTGGCATCCATCCCTAAGTTATATATATTCTAGTCTATTTTTTTCGCTATTGTTTGTTTGAACATTATTTGTTTATGCGAATTTAAAGTATGTAAGCAAACACACCCACTGAGGCAAGTGCATACATACACACATACCAACACACTTGCACACGCACACGTACACACATTATATATACATATATATATATATATATATATATATATATATATATATATATATATATATATATATATATATATATATATATATATATATAGATAGATAGATAGATAGATAGATAGCTATGCAGTAATACTTTGAGATTTAGGAGCTCCATCATTCAAGCATTCCGAGATACTAGCCAGCAGCCTTTGAGCAAAATTTTGCATTGAGATACGAGCACAATATTATGATACAAGCCCGCTTTTAGATGCTATTGCTAGGTGGACGAGCACTTGGGAGTGCTCTAAGCCGGCATCACTTGTTTATTTCACGTGTTCAGCGACATTAGTACACAACTCTAGTGGTGTCTTCTCATTATTTACTTGATTTTATCTGCATATTTGTGAACGTTCTTCATAATATGTGATGGGTCCTAGGAAACAGAGTGGTAACGCCTGTAATGAGAAAATAAAATGATGACAATAGGGAGAAATTATCGAGAAATATGAGCTTGGTGTCCGCATGAGTAAGTTGGCATGCCATTAGAACTGAGTACATCAGCGATATGTATAATTCACAACAAAGTAAAGAATACAAATGAAAAAGTAAAGAAAAGCTAGATAAGCATGAAAAGTTTAAAATAAATAAATTCCTCCCTCCCTCCTTTGCACACAGCCGTTAACCTCTATCCTATGTCTCAAAAGTAAAAACTCCATCATAAAGCCACATTTTATTGCATATCACATTATTAATCTTAACATTTTGTGACTGTATGTAAAGTATGTTTATACTCTACAGTCTACCAATTAAAATATGTTTTTAAAAATATTATTGTTGATTTGGGCATTTTGTAATTCGGGACTGGATTAAGAAAAATTTCAGTTACTTTACACGAGCCAATTGACAAACGAGCTTGGTTCAGGTATGAATTATATACATTATATATATATATATATATATATATATATATATATATATATATATATATATATATATATATATATATATATTTATATTTATATATATACATATACAGTATATATATATATATATATATATATATATATATATATATATATATATATATATATATATATATATATATATATATATATATATATATATATATATATATATATATTATATCCCATCCATATACCAAAGGCACTTCCCCCTATTTTGGGGGTTAGCCGACATCAACAATGAAACAAAACAAAACAGAAACAAAGAAGGGGACCTCTACTCTCTACGTTCCTCCAGGCTAACCGGGGACTCAGCCGAGTTCAGCTGGTACTGCTAGGGTGCCACAGCCCAACCTCCCACATTATCCACCACAGATGAAGCTTCATAATGCTGAATCCCCTACTGCTGCTACCTCTGCGGTCATCTAAGGGACCGAAGGAAGCAGCAGAGTCTACCAGAACTGCGTCACAATCGCTCGCCATTCATTCCTATTTCTAGCACGCTCTCTTGCCTCTCTTGCCTCTCTCACATCTATCCTCCTATCACCCAGAACTTTCTTCACACCATCCATCCACCCAAACCTTGGCCTTCCTCTTGTACTTCTCCCATCAACTCTTGCATTCATCACCTTCTTTAGCAGACAGCCATTTTCCATTCTCTCAACATGGCCAAACCACCTCAACACATTCATATCCACTCTAGCCGCTAACTCATTTCTTACACCCGTTCTCACCCTCACCACTTCGTTCCTAACCCTATCTACTCGAGATACACCAGCCATACTCCTTAGACACTTCATCTCAAACACATTCAATTCCTTACTCTCCATCACTTTCATTCCCCACAACTCCGATCCATACATCACAGTTGGTACAATCACTTTCTCATATAGAACTCTCTTTACATTCATGGCCAACACTCTATTTTTTACTACTCCCTTAACTGCCCCCAACACTTTGCAACCTTCATTCACTCTCTGACGTACATCTGCTTCCACTCCACCATTTGCTGCAACAACAGACCCCAAGTACTTGAACTGATCCACCTCCTCAAGTAACTCTCCATTCAACATGACATTCAACCTTGCACCACCTTCCCTTCTCGTACATCTCATAACCTTCCTCTTACCCACATTAACTCTCAACTTCCTTCTCTCACACACCCTTCCAAATTCTGTCACTAGTCGGTCAAGCTTCTCTTCTGTGTCTGCTACCAGTACAGTATCATCCGCAAACAACAACTGATTTACCTCCCATTCATGATCATTCTCGTCTACCAGTTTTAATCATCGTCCAAGCACTCGAGCATTCACCTCTCTCACCACTCCATCAACATACAAGTTAAACAACCACGGCGACATCACACATCCCTGTCTCAGCCCCACTCTCACCAGAAACCAATCGCTCACTTCATTTCCTATTCTAACACATGCTTTACTACCTTTGTAGAAACTTTTCACTGCTTGCAACAACCTTCCACCAACTCCATATAACCTCATCACATTCCACATTGCTTCCCTATCAACTCTATCATATGCTTTCTCCAGATTCATAAACGCAACATACACCTCCTTACCTTTTGCTAAATATTTCTCGCATATCTGCCTAAGTGTAAAAATCTGATTCATACAACCCCTACCTCTTCTAAAACCACCCTGTACTTCCAAGAATGCATTCTCTGTTTTATCCTTAATCCTATTAATCAATACTCTACCATACACTTTTCCAACTACACTCAACAAACTAATACCTCTTGAATTACAACACTCATGCACATCTCCCTTACCCTTATATAGTGGTACAATGCATGCACAAACCCAATCTACTGGTACCATTGACAACACAAAACACATATTAAACTATCTCACCAACCATTCAAGTACAGTCACACCCCCTTCCTTCACCATCTCAGCTTTCACACTATCCATACCAGATGCTTTTCCTACTCCCGTTTCATCTAGTGCTCTTCTCACTTCCTCTATTGTAATCTCTCTCTCATTCTCATCTCCCATCACTGGCACCTCAACACCTGGAACAGCAATTATATCTGCCTCCCTATTATCCTCAACATTCAGCAAACTTTCAAAATATTCCGCCCACCTTTTCCTTGCTTCCTCTCCTTTTAACAGCCTTTCATTTCCATCTTTAACTGTCTCTTCAATTCTTGCGCCAGCCTTCCTTTCTCTCTTCACTTCTTTCCAAAACTTCTTCTTATTCTCTTCATATGACTGACCCAGTCCCTGACCCCACCTCAGGTCAGCTGCCCTCTTTGCCTCACGTACCTTGCGCTTTACTTCTACATTTTTCTCTCTATATTTTTCATACTTCTCTCTACTATATATATATATATATATATATATATATATATATATATATATATATGTACATATATATATATATATATATATATATATATATATATATATGTATATATATGAATATATATATGTATATATATATATATATATATATATATATATATATATATATATCTATGCATATATATATATATATATATATATATATATATACACACACACACATATATATGTATATATATATATATATATATATATACATATATATATATCAATATATATATCTATGCATATATATATATATATATATATATATATATATATATATATATATATATACATATATATATATGCATATATATAGATATATATATATATATATATATATTTATATATATATATATATATATATATATATATATATATATATATATGCAGATATGTTCATTTGTTAATTTCTCTCTGTCTCTGTCTTACTTTCTGTGTGTGTGTCTGTGTGTATATATATATATATATATATATATATATATATATATATATATATATATATATATATATATATATATATATATATATATATATACGTAAACAGATATATATCCATATATATATTTATATATATATGTATATATACATATATATATATATATATACATAAATATATATATGTATATACAAATAATTTATAAATAAATATATATATATGTGTGTGTGTATTTATGTATATATATGTATATATATATTTATATATATACATACATATATATATGTGTATATTTATTTATATATATACACACATATATATATATATATATACATATATATATATATATATATATATATATATATAGATATATATATATATATATATATATATATATATATATATATATATATATATATATATATACATATATATATATATATATATATATATATATATATATATATATATATATATATATATATATATATATATATATATATATAAATACATAGATATATATGTATATATATGTATCTATATATATATATATATATATATATATATATATATATATAGATACATATATATTTATATATATTGATTACACTTTCTTCTAACCAGTTCTAAAAGTAGTATGATATCCAGTAAAGAGCAAAATATCCTCCCACTATTTATATAACACATTTTAGATTAGATATTTCCCATTTTGTTTGAAGATGTAATTTCGATTTGATCTTTTGTCCAGTGAAGCTGGCTGGGGTCATTATCATTTCTCTCTTGTTAGGAGGTGATGTAGTAGTAAATGGTGCCTCAGAATTTAACAGCGAGATAATGATTGAAAGTTTATAATTACAATTTTGAGGTACTACGGAATCCTAGTAAAACATCTGAAATACCGTTTCCAAAATTGTAGTTCCCCGAGTCACTAATAATTTCACTGAGTGACTAGCTTTTAAATTGAAAAGGGACTTATTTTGAAATCTTGTAATGTAAAGAAAAGAGACCGAAGACTATGAGGAAACAACGGATAGCTCTACTCCAAGTTTTGGCCTAGTATACTGCAGAAATAATTACAAAAGTTCCTTTGAAGCTTTGAAAAGACAATAATCTATATATATATATATATATATATATATATATATATATATATATATATATATATATATATATATATATATATATATATATATGCGGAGCAATGAGGAACTCAATCTTCCTAATCCCTATTATCCTAGAACTATACTTACTGGTTAAACGTTTCAGTTCCTTGTTATCAAAACACTCTTGATGGACCATGATGCTTAAAGAGGTGTAGACCTGAATGGTAATTTTACTTTGTTTTTTATAAACACTTTAGCTATCTGTTATTTTTCAAATGTTAGCAAGATGAGGTGCCTTATAGCACTTGTTGGAGAATTGGTAATGTTATTCCATTAAACAAATTTAATTATGGTATCTGTATCCCATGTACAGTAATTATCGCCTAATTTCCATAATTCCCATATCATCTAAAGCTTTTGAACATCATTTGGCAAAACGTCTGAATAGGCACGCTAAATGTTATCTGTTATCTAGTTCACAATTTGGTTTTCATAAAGGCTTTGAGCATGTGATAGCCTTCTACAATCTCTAGTGCTCTGCAGAAATCCCTTGATTGTAGTCAGGAAGTTTGTATGATTGCTTTTGATATTATTGCTGTCTTTGACAGTGTTGATTATAAGGACCTTGTTTCCAAACTCAAAGAATTGGGAGTACATGGGACAACATTAGTACCCTGTTCCTCAGAGTAGCGACTGTGTCCATTAGCTTTCATACTAAATGCACATGATATATCCAAGAAGACAAGCTCATTGCATATGCAGGCAATGTTACTCTCTTTTCAACAATACCATTCTGGGATTGCTGAATCCTTTAACAGAGATCTAGCTAAAATTGGTGCATGGTGAAAATTATGGGGCATGAAGTTTATCCCTAATAAAACATAAAGTATGATTATAAGTAGGTCGAGGACAGTGGCTCCTCAGCATTGACAATGTTTCTATAACACATTCGGTTTGTCTCCTCTTCAATTACACAAAAATGGTATATCGAAAATGTCTTTTAGGATCTTTGGTGATTAGTTTATTCTAGAGAAACTCTCTAATACTTTTATTCTCCCTTGTTTCGGGTATTGTTCTCCTGTCTGGTTTTCATCTGCTGAGTCCCATCTTAATTTGTTGGATAAGAACTTGTAGTCGATTAAATTCTTATTCTTAATCTAGCTCTTAATTTCTGACGCCATTTTCAGTTAGTTCTTCATGCATGTTGCATAATATTTTTGTTAACTCTGACCATCCTTTGCATTGAGATCTTACCAGACAATACCATCCTGCTCGTAATACTAGGTATGAAGTTAATCCTAAAAGCAATGCCTTCTATATTGTAAGGTTCAATATATTACAATATTATAGAAGATCTTCCGAATCAGTCAATTATATCGTTGGAAATTCAGAAGATTAAACTATCTTGTTGAAGAGTTTGAGATAGGATTTTCTTCATCAATTATATATGACAGATTTATTTCAATGTTGCCACTGATCTTAAAATATTTTTTGCTAATTATCCATTGCTTTGTCATGTAATCTATTTATTTCCACATTTTTTTCTGTCTTTGTCTGTTCTGCGACTCAGTTATATCTATTCCTAATAAATCATATGGATCAATTACTCAAGCTTCCCTAATTTCATTTGCCCTCATCACTTACCCATGCTCTCATTACCTCTAAAGTTTCTCCTTGTGAAACATTACCCATTGCATTTTCTGTTCGATTACAAACAGTTAATTGCATGAAATTTATTGTATCTAAATATATCGAGATGTTAATCTGAAATTTGGAGCCATCTCCAAAATTGCCAGAAAAAGGGAAAAAAACGAAGTTATCACTATTTGTACAAAGGATGAAATACTGTGTACAAGGTGAAATACGAAACTCGATTACGGAGGAATGCAAATACATGAATACAAAACGGAAATGGCTTTACCATGGAATGTTTGTTTACGCGGAGAGGGATTTTGCCTAAAGTGCGGATTTTGACATTTCTTCAACAATTTCACGCCATACCATTTTGAAGGGCTTATTGTATTGAAGTATTTTAATCACAAATTGTAAAACAGAGTGGTTAGGGTGAAGTTTATATGAATTACATAATTATTTTGCACTGTAAGTAGAGCGATCATGAAATGAAAATACTTGTTTTAATAGCATGACTATTTAAAGGTTTAAAGACCGTCATGAATGGCAGAGGCAAGCGACAGTGACATTGCCCAATCAAGCAGGACAATGCCCTAGAGACCGACCATATATACATATGATCAGCGCCCAAGCCCCCTCTCCAAACAAGCTAGGACCAAGGAGGGCCAGGCAATGGCTGCTGATAACT
This sequence comes from Palaemon carinicauda, assembly GCF_036898095.1. NCBI lineage: Eukaryota > Metazoa > Arthropoda > Malacostraca > Decapoda > Palaemonidae > Palaemon > Palaemon carinicauda. The sequence continues at coordinate 46,376,387 of NC_090755.1, read as the reverse complement.
CAGCAGATAAACCTATAGGCTCTCCCAAACGCCCCACCCTTAGCTCACAAGGATGATGAGGTTGCTGTGACAAAAGAAACTAACGAGTTTGAGCGTGACTCGATCCCTAGTCTGGAGTTCACCACTCAGGGACGGTACCACATCGGCCACTTGTAACTCATGTTGAAAGAATGTCACAAGCCAAAAGCCTCAGTAGAAAAAAATATCCCCATGAAGAAAAGAAACGGAACAGTAAAAATTAAGCTATGAAAATAACCAACTACAATAAACAATTGTTTTTAAACAACTATACTATATGAATAGCTTATAATCATACTTGAGATATGAATAGTTTCTTATTCTTGAATAAACATTTCTTTCACTCCACATACATGAATTAATTTCCCCGAACTTTCGAGGGTGGAAGAGGAGAGTTTGCCGGATTTACATTTCCTTCCTTCTTTGAGATGAATGATATTTCGTCATCGAAAAAGTAAACAATCTTTGGAATATAGATGTCGGCCACAAGAACCAGTCGGCATGAAACCGATATCAGTGAATTAATTGAAACTAACGATTCATTACTCTTCAAATAAATATTATCAAGGGATGATGGACATTTATATACTGAGATGTTAGTTCATATTTTGACCAAACGACAACGTTGCTTCTCTTGTGAATTTAGAATCTTATCGAAATTAATCCGAAACATATTTAGGAACCAGTTCGTTTTCATAACATTTTTTTTTTTAACATCTCCCCTTAACTGGCTCAGTAGTCAGTTGATATCCATCAGCATTTCAGATCTCTTCCAATCAAATTAGCTATTCTGCTAGTCGCTCTTTTTCCTCCTTTCATCCCAAAGGCCTTTACAATCACTGCTAAAAGCCTACGCATATCAACCGCTTCCTTCCTCCATAATTTACATTAACATTCACTACTTTCTATTTCAAACATTACTAAGGCTCGATGAAAATGCATTTGTCTTGTAAGCAGATAAGGAATCCACAAAGGTATGTGTTTCTTTTGACTTTTTATCTCCTATCTCGGATTATTTGCAAACAATACTGGCGTAAACCAAATGTCTTTATAGTTGTCCATCCGAAATTCTGGGTTTATTCCGGTGGTTCCTTAGCCGAGTTGGAGGTGAACTGATAATAAGAGAGAAGGATAAAACTAGAAAAAAATATTGGTAATAGATTGTGTTTACCTTAACTTTCAAGAGACTGTCCTCAAATCCCACGAAGTCTTTTAAGGAAAGAAAACTTGATGTGATAACAACCTTCTTTAAGGCTCAGATTATTCCATTTGTTAATATCAAAAGCTTTTAATCATATCTGGAAATAAACCATCAGTATATCATAGTCTGAAAATTATGGTAAATGTGTCTATCTTTTAGCCTAAAAAATAAGTTGTAGAGATTGACGCCTTTAAAATAGTAGTCACTCTCTTCCTTTGAAGATTCTAACATTATATAAGCAAATTAGCGTTACTAGTTTTTGCTATTACTCTTAGTAATGGCAATAGCTGTTATTACTGTTATACTCAAACCACTGTCGTTACTTATGGGAATGCAAACATCATGAATCAGATTGGCACTAAAAGCAAGAAATGAATGTTACGAAAAAAGGCAAAGAGAATAATGTAATTGTCCTTTGTGAACAAGCTTCGATATCCACAGCACCTTTGAACTCTGAGACTAGGAATGTCCTCACGCAAAGTGAAAAGTTCCTCTTACCTATCGGAATATAAAGATGCTCTCCGTTGCAAATGTGGTGCAACCTTGCAAGTGGTGACCACTCTCTTTGGTGCTTTGATGGTGAAAAAAGGAAGCTATAGACATTTTAAAGTGGTTAGAGGTAAATCAAATTCTTTATATGACATCAAATCAACCAACCAGAATGATAAGAAATAAGTAATAAAGAAAATTCAGTGCTGGTTGCTCATAGATACATAATTTTCTTTAGTAATTTTCTAATTTATCTCCTAAGTTATAGATACAACCTTTTTTTTATATTTTTTTTTTATATTTCGTTGCTATACATACACTATTAGAAATAACCGTAATTTTGATAGGAAATTCTCCTGAAAATATACTCTTATCAGTCGTATTTCAGTAAAATACATGCGACCGTATTTTTGCCATATTTTGTTATTGTAGTTTACGGGTTGGTGCCCGTAATATCACTCCTTTACGTCTGTATATCTGTTTTTAAAACGGTAAATATCTGGCAACATTTATTCCAGGCTTTTTATCGATTTTCTTAATGCAAATTTTTGAGTGTACACGATTTCAAAATCATCAATTGCTTTGGAAAGTGAAAAATATGAAAGTAATTAATGACAATAGAAAATGTTTTAACTCTGGATGCAATTCTAGTGAAGATGAAAGATCTTTTTTTTTTCATTAATATGTTTCTTTTTTCTTCATCTTGATAAGGCCCAGCCCTTTTTTTTTTTTTTTAATCGCATAGAGCACGAGTTTTTCATACGTTAAGGATACGCAGTCAATTGCGTGTCTTATTCTTGCAATCGAGAGATAAATTACTACATTAATATAAAGAAAACTTGGACATTATACTTGAATATCAACAACCCAATTATATGTTTGGCAGTGATGTAATTCTACTCTTTGCTTCAACTAATGTAACTCAGTAATATTCAAATTAAATATAAAACAAGAAAAGAAGAAAGATTGTTCCTTTGAAGCGTTACTACTACTACTACTACTACTACTACAACTATTATTATTATTATTATTATTATTATTATTATTATTATTGTTATTATTATTAGCCAAGCTACATCACTGGCTGGAAAAGCGGAATGCTACAAGCCAAAGGGCTTCAAAAAGGAAAATAGACCACCGAGAAAACGAAATAAGGGAATAGTAAATAAACTATAAATAAGCAATGAAAAAAAACATAAAATATTTCAAGATCGGCAACGGCGTGTCTAGATCTGCCATCATTTTGTAAGATACATATGACCTCCCTATGCTTGTCAGCCAAGAAGACAAAGATAGCGTGGGAATGACTTTTCCCGATCACGTGACTACCTCCGTCCTGAGCTATGCCCCATCAGCCTGTCTGGGTCAGGTGCTGCTATACCATAGAATAATACCATATTCAACATAATCGATTTCCAGGCCGAGTCTATTTCCAAATTCTCATACACCGTGTTGATTATACTTTCTTCTAACCAGTTCTAAAAGCAATATGGTGTTCGGTAAAAAGCAAAAGATCCTCCTACTATTTATATTACACATTTTAGATTAGATATTTCCCAGTTAATGTCTGTGTAATCTAATTTTGTTTGAAGATGTAATTTCGATTTGATCTTTTGTCCAGTGAAGCTAGCTGGGGTCATTATCATTTCTCTCTTGTTAGGAGGTGATGTAGTAGTAAATGGTGCCTCAGAATTTAACAGCGAGATAATGATTGAAAGTTTATAATTACAATTTTGAGGTACTACGTAATCCTAATAAAATATGTGAGATACCGTCTCCAAAATTGTAACTCCCCGAGTCACTAATAATTTCACTGAGTAACTAGCTTTTAGATTGTAAGAGGGACTTATTTTGAAATCTTGTAATGTAAAGAAAAGAGATCGAAGACTATAAGGAAACAACGGATACCCGTACTTGGAGAGAACTGAGAAGGTGAAGCTTGCATATTCATGAACAAAACTCCAAGTTTCGGCCTAGTATACTGCAGAAATAACTACAAAAGTTCCTTTGAATCTATGAAGAGACAATAATCTATCTCTGTCTTTTGTAAATGTATGCAACATTTCTCTTGTTCATCCCAAGACAAAATAAACATCAGGTAGATTTCTGTGTTCAATATGCAAAAAGCAAATGATGAATCCTGCTGATAATGACATATTTTTTTACCCTAGTGCAATAGGCAAAATTCCTGTAAAACATACACATTCTCTTTGAAAAAGTCATTTTCTATTAGAAACAACTGCTTTATACTATAAAGACATCTCAGACAAATCTGAAACTACTTACCACAATGTAGGGGAAACTCATGTACAGAGAAATTGTTGCTCATCTATGTTAATAGATTTATATACAATGAAGAATATGTCCAAATATTAGCAAATTCTCTTGGGCCATAATAGGAAATATTCACAATGAAGACTATTTCGGTTGGCTTCCTGATACTGACTATAATCCTATTTCCCAAATCCAACATCCTAGACCCGCGCAGAGCACCATTGTTGCAGATCAGTCAATGTCACACTTAAACCCTATGGTGGGGAAATTGAGAAACAGCTAGCTCACAGAGAGGTTCTTTTTTGAAGGATAAAGTATTATAATGATGATCATAAGACTGATTAACAATTCAGCCATGTCATGTGGATGATGCTGAAAATATACTTAACTTTAATAGCAGAGGAACAAAAGGAGAACTCCGTTAACAATTCTTTATACTAAATAGCATGGCTTCCATGGCGAGGATTTTCTAAACCCTCACCACTGTTCACCAAAACTATTTAATTCCTATCTAATTATATAAATCCATTTTTGAACTCTTGGTACATACTGTAAATGCACCAAGGCAGAATTGAACCACAAATTCTAACTTTGCCGTCAAAGGCGACGACTAATCAATCAGACAGTAAAGTAAGTAGATAATGTCAGTATTCTGGTTTTGGATTAAATTGTTTGAACAAAACTAAAACTTCAAAATTAAATTCTTTAAGAAAGTTATCTTTTTATACGACTATCCTTCTATAATTATAGTTCTCTCTCTCTCTCTCTCTCTGATACTAAGAGGGAAATGCTGAATGAAATAGAGATTCATACAATATTTCAACTAAAGGCAACTAGTTACCCAACGTATTAGAAGTTATTTACCTGGAATCTCAGTATTTATATGTTACTTGTGAAAATAGCAAATAGGTCGTTTTGAAATAAGAAATTCTGCACTATTTGCTTCAATACGATAAATAATATTAGTGGATTAGTCACTGTTAATGGACATAACTGTCAATAAAAGGGATAATAAATAAAGAATTTAAATCACAAAGTCCTGTATCAACCATAATCAATCCTCTTTGCCATTCGAATGATAAAGTAGCCAAAGAAGTTAATTAAAAGCCTCTTTTTTCCGCCCCACTGAAACGACAACGTTGCTTCTCTTGTGAATTTAGAATCTGATTGAAATTAATCCGAAACATATCTAGAAACCAGTTCGTTTTCTTAACATTTTTTCTTTTTTTAACATCTCCCCTTAATTGAGTAAGTAGTCAGTTGATATCCATCAGCATTTCAGATCTCTTCCAATCAAATTAACTATTTTGCTAGTCACCATTCTTCCTTTCATCCCAAAGGCCTTTGCAATCACTGCTAAAAGACTACGCAAATCAACCGCTTTATTCCTCCATTATTATTATAATAACAAAAATAATAATAATAATAATAATAATAATAATAATAATAATAATATTAATAATAATAGTAATAATAAAAATTTTACTAATAATAATAATAATAATAATAATAATAATAATAATAATAATAATAATGATAATAATAATAATAATACCTTTATCATCTTCCATTGTGGAACGTAAATCTGAATTATTGGTTACTCTTAGACGTTATACTATTTTATTCAATAAAATGTATTCAATTTATGCTCAACAATCAAGTAACGTTAATATAGAAAACATATTGAAACACGTAAATATAGCATCACTTTTGAATTAAGCCTCCAAAATAAAAAAAATGAGAAAGGAACCAAATCATGAAAATTTAACAGACGAAAAAAAAAATATTAAGGCGACTTGGAGATTATTAATAAAATCTCACAAAGAGATCTTTCGTTAAAAGAAATTAAACTATATATATGATGCCTAAAACTATAATAATAAAATAAAAGCTATGCAAACGATTGCTTTAGTATATGCAGACATTCATAAATGTCAAAAACGTAATTTAACTATTTTTAACAACAGGATGAAATATTTTACGACTCTGTCTACATTTCTAAAGGATTTAAATTTTAAACATATATTTGATTATCTTACCCATTACATATTTCACAATGATTGTTTTATTATTATTATTATTATTATTATTACTAATAATAATAATAATAATAATAATAATAATAATAATAATAATAATAATAATAATAATAATAATAATAATAATAATAATAATAAGTCTTAAAGAGAAAGCGTAAGCTCATAATGATATTCGGGATATAATTACTTGTAACATTCTAGATACGGAGACTTTCTTTTAATGAATGGGAAACATAATTATGTACTCCTCACTGACAAATAGTTGTAGGAATAATGAACATGAATTTCTTAAGAATATCAAGGGTTAATGATTTTTTTAGTCTAGATTCGAGCGTGTGAGGAAATTAGAATAATTTTAATTTATTTCTTAAAAGGATTCATTGTAAGTTAATTGATTAAAAAATCTCATCCATTGGTTTTGCATGATATTTCTGAGATCGATAGTCGCTAGTGAAGACAAACTCCTGCTAAAAGGCATCAGTACAACACCTACATTCAAATGGAATGGCCACACCCAAAGACCCAAGTATTCAATGGAGATTCTTTGACCCTGGGGGTGGAAAAGAGTTCACCCAAGAGCGTTTGCTGTGTTTGATTAATAAAGAAAGACGTTGATCGAAAGACTCATGAAAATTTAAATATTTTCTCTTACATATCACGATGCAAAGATTGAGAGAGAAAAAAAATAGAGGTTTGAAAAGCGGAGTGAAGCTGATGAGGTCCCTTACGGAAAAAATAGATATTTGTTAATGCCTCGAGTGTTTCAAAAAAAGTCATTCGCCTGATAATGGGAATCATTGAAAGGAAAGGCACGGGGAGGTAAAGAGAAGGGTAATTTTTGGTCTCTATTCAATATTGGGCAACTGTTTGGATATGGTATCGAAAAACAAATTCAAATAAGACGGGAAACGAGGAATCTTTATCTCCTCCAATGACCTTTAAAGTTTGATGAAAATATAAGAAGAAAGAAACAAATAAAATGGGATATAAGAGAAATAGGGAGCTTTAAGGGGTTTAGGTGTTCGGAAGTTACATAGAATGGTATGATCTGAAAGAAGTTTCAGGAATATCTGCTTCAGATTACTGGAAAATAACCTTTGTAGGTTCTGTGTCAATACATTTTAACACTACGTCAATGAAGTCACTTTATTATCGTCCATTTTGAACCAATTGGCATAATCCAGAATGGTCTGTTTTTTTTTTTAAATGAAATGATATTTCCTCTTTGTTTTGGCGCGTTTATTGGCACGACCCTTAGGCCCGCTTCTTGAATCCATACCAAATATTTCCACATGTCAAAAAGCGGTTGTTTTCTTTACAGTTCGTCTACATCAGTGGACAGAACATTTAGCCTGTCGGTGTTTGTTCGAGATGAAGGACGTAAAGAAGAAAGTGGACTTGTGTATTTAATGAACAGGGTGCTGAAAAGAAGCAACTACGTAAATGGTGTACCCACCTAATAGAAATATTAATAATTCTAGGTAGTAGGTTGGCCAGGGCACTAGCCAACCGTTGAGATACTACCGCTAGAGAGTTATTGGGTCCTTTGACTGGCCAGATAGAACTACATTGGACACCTTTCTCTAGTCATGGCTTATTTTTACTTTGCTTATACATACACAGAATAGTCTGGCATATTCTTTACACTTTCGTCTGTGCCTTCACACACTTAACAACACAGAGATTAACAAATAATTCTTCATAGCAGAGGAGATTAACTACTGCACTGTGATAGTTCAATGGCTACTTTCCTCTTGATAAGGGTATAGAAGAGACTCTTAAGCTGCGGTAAGCAGCTCTTCTATGAGGGAGACTTTTCAAAATCAAACCATTGTTCTCTAGTCTTAGGAAGTGCCATAGCTTCTGCACCCTGGTCTTCTACTGTTTTGGATTAGAGTTCTCCTGCTTGAGGGTACACTCGGGCACACTATTCTATCTTATTTTTTTCTTCTTCTTTCTTTTTTTAAATGGTGTGTTAGGCAGGCTAAATAGAAGGGTCATTGATGCCTGGTGATTTATCAAGAGGTTGTCTTTTCTTATCTGTTTATTTTTCTTTTCAAAACCATCCTTACTGTTAACTTCTTCAGTTGAAGTTGCTATCCTGGAGGGTATTTAGCCTTGCATGATGTAATAGCTCTGCCATGATGACCCATTTTCCGATTTTTTATTCATAGTCTAAGGGTTTTATCAAGCACTTTATTTCTACTTTTGTACATATTGTTTTTGTTATTATTGTTGGTAAATTAATACATCTTTTCATAGCCATTAATTCTGTATGGAGACATTAAGCGAAATCCTAGACCAGCACGTCCTAGACTTCGTCAGTGTCGTGTACTGTATTGCAATATTCGTGGTCTGCATACTAATATTCAAGACCTTATAGTTTCGTTCAGACAGTATGATATTCTTTTGTGCTCAGAAACTTTGGTTTCTAATGTGAGGCACTCATCTGAGCTACTTATAGCTGGTTTTAGGAACCTAATAGTTTTGAAACGGGATGCCATTCCTAGTCCAAAGGAATAACGGTGTTTATTAGGACTGAGTAACCTGCTTCTCATAAGTCCTGTTATGATTGGGGATGTCATGAGATTCAGGTAATAACAGATTGTGGCAAGCAAAATAACTTCTATTTATGTACGATCTACTGGAATCCAGACATGGATGATTCTATCTTCGACTGTCTTCTTACTATTATGGCTAAGATACAAGAAGAGGATAGAAAGGCCACTTTTGTTTTCGTCGGCGATTTCAGTGCTCACCATATGGATTGGTTAAATTCTGTTTCTCCTCCTGATCACCATGGCTTAAGAGCTTTGAACTTTGCCTCTGAATCAGGCTGTGAGCAAATCATAAGTGAAGCTAATCACATGTTTAATCATTCCTTGGACCTCGTATACACCGACTCTCCTGTCATTATAACAAGTAAGGTTGGTTCTCCAGTTAGGACATCTGATCATGCCCTCATTTCATTAGTAGTGAAGACTGAGCAGCATATCCCTGATGTATCATACACATGTAAGATTTATATAAAATCTCAAGCAGACTGGAGTGGTATTTCGAGTGATCTTTCGGGCTCGAATTGGTCACAATTGTATAGTAGTGTTGATCCTGTTGGTCCTTTGAATGAGAATCTAGTCAACCTAATTGATAGGTGTATCCCTTCTCGCATGTTAAGATACCGATTGAAAGACAAACCCTGGTTCAATGATGATTGTAGACATGTTTATTTGGAGAAAAAGGAGGCCTATCATCTTTGGAAGGGTAACAGATCAGATTTGACTTGAAATAACTATACACAGCTCAGAGCTTTTGCTCAGAGAGTTTATGCTTTGACTTAAAAGGAACACAATTTAACCATAAAACAAACTCTTTCCTACAAAACTCAGGAATATAAGTGGTAGGCTACCATTAAATTTGCACTCAGTGTAGACACAAAAGATCCTCCTTTACTTAAACCAGATGGCTCTGACACTCACTGACCAGAGGAAAAGGCAGCCCCTTTGGCTGATGTGTTCGACAGTAATAAGAGTAATGAGAAACTTGATCTTTCTCATTCCCGTTTGCCTGAGGCTAAACTCACTAGTTTAGCTTTTTGATCCCGTGAAATTGAAGCTCTCTTGATGGACCTTGATGCTTATTTTCTTATAGAGACTGCAGATTTCTTAGCTCCAAAGTTATCTGTCATTTTGTGCAAGTTAGCATAAAGACGATCTTTTAGCACTTGTTGGAGAATGGGTAATGCTACTCCACTATGTAAATATGTTTGAGGTAGCTCAAGTTCAATTGATTACTACTAAATTCCCATTACTCCCATAGTATATAAAGTTTTTTACATCTTTTAGCAAAATGTCCAAATAGGTTTGCGGAAGGCAATCATCTGTTCCCTAGTTTGGAATTTGGCTTTCGTTAAGGCCTTCCAGAATGTGATTTCCTTCTTGTAATCTCCAATGCTGTACAGAAATCTCTTGATTGTGGTCAGGTAGTTCGTATGATTAGCCTTGATTTTAGTGCTGCTTTTGACCGTGTTAATCACGAGTCCCTGATTTTCAAACTCAAACAGTTGGAGTGGCTTGGTCTTTTCTTAGCATCATTACTGGATTTCTAAGTAATAGGTCACAAAGAGCTATTGCTGATGGGCCCCATAGTGAATACAGTAATGTAATATCTGCTGTTCCCCAGTGTAGTGTTTTTGGCCCTTAACTTTTCATGCAATATGCACATGACATGGGGTTTAGCCTTGAAAACAAGGTCGTTCCATATGCAGTGATACTACTCCCTTAGCATCAATTCCATCTCCTAACTGTAGATCTGGGGTGGCTGAATCCCTCATTAGAGATCTAGGTAAAATTGGTGCATGGTGCAAATTATGGGACATGAAGTTGAATCCAAACATAACTCAAAGTATGATTGTAAGTAGGCCTCAACATCCAGATCTCAGCATTGATGTTTTTTTAACTCTCTATGACTCTTTTAGAATTCTAGGTGTGATTCCTGACATCAAATTTACTTCTGAAAAAAAAACACATTAGATCTGTCTCTTCTTCAATTACATAAAAACTGGCATTCTGGTAATCAATGCATTCTGAAAAAAAGTGTTTTAATTCTTTCATTCTACCTATTTTCGAGTATTGTTCTCCTGTTCAGTCTTCAGCTGCTGATTCTCATCTTAATTTGTTGGAAATGGCCTTACGGTCTATTAGATTTTTTATTTCTGATGTAGATATTAATCTTTGGCCCAGTCGTTCAATTAGATCGGTATGCATGTTGCATAAGATTTTTCAAGATTCTGATCATCCTTTACATTCAGATTTTCCCGGACAGTACCACCCTGTTCGTAATTCTTGGTATGCAGTTAATTCTAATAGTCTTGCCTTCTCCATCACGAGACTCAATACTACACAGTATTTTAGAACTTTTTCCAGTTATGACCAAGCTGGGGAATGATCTCCCCAATCGGGTAGTTGTATCGGTACAATTTAAAAAGTTGAAACTTACAGTAAATGTTTTTTTGTTGTACAGACTTACAAAAGTCTCTTTTGATAGTTTATATATGAAAGATCTGTTTTATTGTTGTTATTGCTTTTTAAAATATTTTATTTTAATTTTCTATTTCTTGCTATACAACTTATTTATTACCATATTTCCTTTCCTCACTGGACTATTTTTCTCTGTTGGAGCTCTTGGGCTTATACCATTTTACTTTCCCAACTAAGGCTGTGACTTGGCTAATAATAATAATAATAATAATAATAATAATAATAATGATAATGATAATAATAATAATAATAATAATAATAATAATGATAATAATGATATTAATAATGATAATAATAATATTGGTCTTGCAAACATTCCTGTTGGATGTATATCGTTTCCGGTTCCTATTCTACTGTACATCATCCTTTCAGTCTTTTTTATGTTACTCTCTCCACCCCTTCATTACACTAGCCGCTTGTGCATTTTTTTAAGCATCAGTCATCCTCATTCCTTTCAACATATGAATCATCGTTAAACACTTATACAAGATATTGTTTTCTTTTTATTACATGTTACTTAAAATGAATTATATCTAATCTTTTAATAGCAATCGACAAAGAGAGAGAGAGAGAGAGAGAGAGAGAGAGAGAGAGAGAGAGAGAGAGAGAGAGAGAGAGAGAGAGAGAGAGAGATCAAGTAAAACCATCGATCAGGAGTAATTGAAGGAGTATGTGCCGAAGGTGGGGTGGCGATGGTGGTCTTTGGGATGTCTTCTGGGTTTATGGGCACCTGATAATATCCTTTCAAGAGGTCGAGTGTGGAGAAAACCTTCGCTTTGTGCAAGTAGAAGGTAACGTTGGTGATGTCTGAGAGGAAGTAGTGATCCAGTTCTGTCTGCATGTTCGGGAGTCTGTAATTCACTCAATGGCGCAAAGAGAGATCTTTCTTCAGCAAACATTTGTTTAGCGGCTACCAAAAGATTAGGGCCAGACGCCTGAATCTGGCAAAGACTGAGGTCCCTGTTGTCCTGATATGGTGATGAATACCTTGTTTGGCAGGAACGATGGTAGTTTGGTGATATTCTGGATGGAAGACTTCCGATTACTACGTAAGGAGGTCGGCGTAGACATCCATGGGTGCACTGATGTGGAGCGTGAGATCGGGGGAAGGTAGAGTTCAAGAGAGGTCAAGAGGACAAGTCTGCGCTGACTAATCGTTGATTCCTCCCATCAACCAGGAGGTGGAAAGGTGCTAGAATATCTGCATCAAGTATCGGCAATGTTACTTCGACAATGATGAATTTCAATTTGTATTTGGTGTTCCCAAACAAAAGTGTGAGTGTCTTGCACTCATTGATGGAGCTCACAGAACCGCTGGCAGTTACCAGGCGGAAGTTAGCCAGTTAGGTAAAAACTGAGAGGGAAGGTGACTGCAACTAAACTATATTAAACAATCATCGAGTTTATATACAGCAAACTTCTGAGAAAGAGCGTCACAAAAATTCAAACATGATAAAGCTTTTGCTAGCATAATAACAGAATGGACTATTAACAGTGCGGGGAAGAGGAAATGATAAGATAAAAAATCAAAGCGTATGAGCGTGTATGAAACATGTGCTGTACAGCAGGCTTAGGATGACCATGTTCTGTCCTTTGGTAGAAATGGGAATGTCAGCACCAGTGTGTACCAAACACTGCATGCCATACCTGCATCATGTAAAGAAAATAGATTAGTGATGAGTGAGGACACCACCTTAAGAAATGGTCTACTTATACGTTTTTTGGCCATTGACAATTGCTTGCACATTCCTTCACAGCAACTCTGAATCTAGAGTGGTGGTGTCATAACTGCGGCGGATGGGTATCAGTAAGCGACTGTAGAAGTTGTTCGTTGGGGTGTGAGTGAATAGGGGCATATGCTGATGATGGGCGGCTTGGTCGCCGCTCTGGCATGTCCCCGGGGATGGCGTCTGTGTCACTTTAGCTTCAGTTAATGTTGAATAATTGTCCTCTTTGTCAGGAGGTGAGGCATTGATGGAGGTATTGAAGATGGGAATTGGCTATCCATAAGGGAGTCGACTTAGGTCATCAGTTCCTTCATGGGAAAAATATGGACATTGGGAAGGGCAGCAAATATAGGTCAAGGTAGGCATCATACCAAAAGGGCATGAAGTAGGATTTCCTCCCGAGGAGAGCTGTCTGCGGCAGGTTGCAGGTGAAATATACTGGTCATTTTTCTGAGAGAGAGCGAAACCTTTCTGTCACCCAAAAACTGTTGAGAGAGCTGAAAAAGTTTGGTCATATGGGCAGGTAGCAATGGTATGTACTGCTCCAGGAGATATGTTTTTAGGGTGTTGTACACAATTGGGGTGTTCCTTTGGTTACAAAACCAATCTGAGACTTCTGGGAAAGTGTCCTCGGTGATTGCAGCTAGGAAGTAGTCTTCTTTGGTGCTTGAGCGAGTCACACCCTTGATGTGAAACTGTACCTCATCATGCTGAAACTAGGTGAATACCTCTGTACTGGCCAAGGGCAGTAGTTTCATGGATGTGGCATTGATAGAAGAGTCAAGGTCAGAGAGCAGCATCATCAAACTAATGAGGGAGAAGGCGGGAGGTAGCTGGGCCTCTGGAGGTTACCAGTGTGCTAGTGGGACATTAGGTTATAACTGAGAGGCGAGGTGAATATAACTAACTTTATTTTGACAGACAATGAGTTTATATACAAGCAGTTCCGAACAAGAATGTCACAAACATTCAAACAGACTAATACATGTAAAGGCAAGCTTAAACAAGTTCTGTTATCAATGAGTGGGAGAGCGAGATAAACAAAGAAAAAGGAAATAACGTTACAGAGTACGAGCGTGTGTGAAACTCATGCAGTACGCTGCTGTAATTTGATATTGGATTCTAATACAATTCATTTGGTTATACCCCAATTTGTTATTTACTTTTACTACAATTTACTATTCGGTTCAACTACATATTGTTACTTGGTTCTAATACAATATTTTCGGTTCCAGTACAATTTGTATTCTGGTTCTACTACAATTTCTTATTTAGTTCTATTACAATTTATTATTTGGTTCTACGATAATTCGTTATTTGGTTCTACTAGTATTTTCTATTTGGTTCGACTACAATTTGTATTTTTGTTTTACTATATTTGATTTCGCTTGACTATAATTTGCATTTAGTTTTACTACAACAACAACAACAACAACAACAACAACAACAACAACAACAACAACAATAATAATAATAATAATAATAATAATAATAATAATAATAATAATAATATTATTATTATTATTATTATTATTATTATTATTATCATTATTATCATTAATATTATTATTATTATTACTATTATTATTATCATTATTATTATTATTATTATTATTATTATTATTATTATTATTATTATTATTATTATTATTATTATTATTTTGTTCTACTATAATCTTTTAATTGGTTTGACTGCAATTTCTTTATAGCTCTTCTATAATTTATCATTAGGTTGGCTACTATTTGTTATTCGGTTCTACTACAATTTGTCAGGTCTACTATGATGTGTTATTTAATTCTACTAAATTTGTTCATTTGGAGTGCCAAGCTTTCGAGCAATTCAAACATGTGTTTTTACATTCCCAACTCCGCTGAGAAAAATAGAATATCCATGTAAGGATGCCAGGTAAAACTCCTCTAGTTTCAATCAAGGTATGTTTACATTTGATTTGCGCATTTCGGCCGAGATATTAGTTCTATTTCTAACAATTTACTTCATTAAACACACTTGCATTGCACAGTAATAATAGTGAGGGTCATGACAGAATTTACTTCCTTTAAGACACACTAAAATTACATACACGTATATCAGTGAATGATAATAAGGATTATATTATTTCCTGCTAATAACTTATCAGAAATGAATCAATATTCAACATATGGTTTCCTGCTTTTCAACAGTTGCTCAACATCATCATTGACGAAAATTTCTCGTCTTTTTGCCTTAGCATTGATGATGTACTCTGCATAAAGGAAGACACACACATACACACAAACAAAATCCCACGCTTGTCCTGAATGAACCTGATCAACAATAGAGGCATATTATGAGCTGATCAGAAGATAGCAGTCAGAGAAACGTACGGTTTATGTCGAAAAGACGCGAACGAATTCTCTGAAAAATTCTCGGTTGAATCCATTAGGCCAATGGAGCATTATCTTTTGGAAAGATTTTCGTACTTTTCAGTTTTGTTCGAAAAGCGAAGGGAAAGCCATGGCGAAACTTCGGGTGTGAGTGCATGGAGACGAGGGATGGAAAGGTCAAGAGAAAAGGCGCCTGTGCAAAGCTGATCAATAGAAACACTGAATGTGATATACAGATGCTACTGAATAATTGAGGCGAGAGACTTTCTTGCTATCCTGATACTGTGAAATCTAGGTTGTTTTGCTCTAGTTTTATAGTCTATAGGAAGATATTTGACAAGAATTACTTATTTAGTCCATAATATAAACTTCATATGCTAAAGGTAAAATGTGGAACATGAATGCAAATACAGTTATGGAAACGATAGTTTCAGTAATAAGGAAATAACTGAAATGCCAAAATTATTGTTGTTTATAAAAGAAAGAAAACATTATTAAGCAACGATATTTTTCATAGATGCCATTGAAATATGAGTCCTATGATGATGATTTGAAGTAATTACATTGGAAATGAAGATATAATATTGATGCTAGAAAATAAAAGGTAGACTCTATAACGAGATATTGGAAAAGAAATATCTTTTTAAACACATATTAGGATAAGCCCAGGGGCTTCAACACGGGAGACAGCACACTGAGGAAAGGAAATAAGGAAACAGATTGAATAGTGTGCCTGAGTCTACCCTCAAGCAAGAAAACTTTAACCAAAGACAGATTCTATGGCAATACCCAAGAAAAGAGAACAATAGTTTGATTTTGCAATGTCCTTCTTATTAGGTTATACATAGATTTTTAAATTTCTGAAAATAAATTTCTGAAATGCTCTAGCCTAGAGTTTTTTTTAGAGATACAGCTGCAATAGTTTTTAAGAGTAATAATGATCAGAATCGAGGTGTTAACAGAGTTATAGAAAAAAGTAAAAAGATTAGATAATACAGATGGCTTGCAAAAGTATAATTTTATTACATTTCTAAAGACAACATACACTTTTTACAAAGATATCATTTATTGCAATAAAGCAATACCAACATGGTTTTATTTCACATTTTTTATATAATCTAAGTCTTTACATCTCAATCTGTACTCGCTTGAACTAAATCTGGAGAAATCTCAATTATACTGTATTCAGTTAAATAAATAATAAAAACTCTTAGGTGCTGCTTATAGACAACAGAATTGGTACATATTATACAACTGGTAAATATTTAGGCTTAGAAATAGACCACGTGACAAAAACATAAATTATAGAGACTTCTCAACACTTCGAAAACAATTCTCCCAATAAATGGTACCGTTAAGCATTTTAGGAACCATCAGAAATTCAAACTAAAATAACAGTACTGGATGTAAACACTTATTTTATCACTTTCTTAACTCAATAGAATAGTTGATTACCGAGATCAGAGACGTACAACAGAACACTAGAGAACAGTAAAGAACTGTTGCATCATTAGCCAAAGAGAAACTTATCTTTTTGTGACATTATTTCCTTAGTAGAATGATCAGAAATGTGTCCATTCTAGGCTGACCCAGATGTGTCCTTTGACA
Source organism: Palaemon carinicauda (assembly GCF_036898095.1). Lineage (NCBI taxonomy): Eukaryota > Metazoa > Arthropoda > Malacostraca > Decapoda > Palaemonidae > Palaemon > Palaemon carinicauda. Next base: position 46,359,631 of record NC_090755.1, on the reverse strand, counting down.
CGACTCGGGCGTATTTATACACCCAAGCTTTGGTTCAAGTTATATAACTGTCACGTGATACCCACAAGATCTCGTCTCCAAAACGTTTCTCGTAAGGATCTTAGTAATGGAATTTTAAATTTTCGTAATATTGTAGGAGGTAACTAAAAAATATACCTATTTACTAGATAAGACTTTTTTGTCCCAAAGATACCCCTTATTTACAAAGATAAAATATAATTTCGTAATTGAGACTTAATTTCAAATGGTGTCACTTTCATTTTAAACGCCAGGTAATCCTTCTAGAACATTTTAAACTCCACCTAAGCATGCTTTTCCCCTCTTGGCATAAATTTCTGCGACGTCATAATGAAACCACAGCGGATTGCCTTTTGCAGGCGTTCATTTTATGCATCGGAATTCACAATTCATTTACGCTACTGACATTTATATGACTGAACGATTACATAACACAAACATAATAATAACTAGAAAAGCACTCTGGGAGTGCAGACCTCTGCCCCGGCAGTTTATTTCTCGAAACCAGCGTGCCTTACCCATCTCTTTACATAACAGGTTAAAATCCCTGCAAGCTTCATTACTTTACGATTAAAATTGTGGCCGTATGGTTGTTGACCGAAATTTTACCTTTTGCTTGACCTTGACCTTGAACTCAACCTTAACCTTTGACCTTAAAATTCATCAATTGGAGTAGAGTTTTATACATTCCAATAAGAACCAAGTATGAGGTATCTGTGATAACAATTTCCAAAATTATGGCTGATTACGTGAATTGGACATTTAGCTTTACCGTGACCTTGACCTTTGACCTTGTCCTTCCAAAATTTAATAATTTCCAGCTTTTTACTTAAAGATTATTCCCTGCAAGTTTCATTACATTACGATCAAATTTGTGTTCAGGAAGCTGTTCACAAACAAACACACATACACACACACACCAAACACACGCACACACACAAAAGCAAACACACAAACAAAGGGGTAAAACATAACCTCCTTCCAACTACGTTGGTGGAGGTAATAATAATAATAATAGTAGTAATAATAATAATAATAATAATAATAATAATAATAATAATGATAATAATTAATAATAATGATAATATTCATATCATTGTAATAATTTTAAGCTCTTAAGACATATATGATAATTCTCCTTCGAGAGATTATTCCTAACACTTTTCCTAGAAGGCTGATAGAGTCTCTTTTAACCTTGCCAGGAGGAAAGTAGCCACTAGACAATTACAGTCCAGTAGTTAACCCCTTGAACGATGAAGAATATTTTGGTTATCTTGGTGTTTGTCAAGTGCATGAAATAAAGAAAATAAATAAAGAATAGGACTGACTTTTGTATTCGGTGTATATGTAGGCAAAGGATAAATGAATAATAACCAGAGATGATCCAACTAGTTCTCTTTGGCCAGTCAAAAGGACCTAATAACTCTTAGGTGTTAGTATCTCAAGTATAAAAAAGGTATCTCCCCTTTATAATAATAGTATTTCTGGTATGTATATATAAGTATATAAATATATATATCTATATATTTATATCTATCTATCTATCTATCTAAATATCTATCTATCTATATATATATATACAGTATATATATATATATATATATATATATATATATATATATATATATATATATATACATACTGTATATATATATATATATATATATATATATATATATATATATATATATATATATATATATATATATAAATATATATATATATATATATATATACTGTATGTATATATATATATATATATATATATATATATATACATATATATATATATATATATATATATATATATATTATATATATATATATATATATATATATATATATATATATATATATATATATATATGTACACACACACACACACACACATATATATATATATATATATATATATATATATATATATATATATATATATATATATATATTTCTTTCCTGCCATGCTGTGCTCTCACTGTACCTTAGGTAAGCAGGCAAGGGAGTAGCCATACTCTGGAGTGAAGGGTGTGTGTGTACAGTACGTGAGTACATGTCTATCTAGATGTTTATCCGTAATTTTTGACGGGTCATGTACACTAGTTAATTATTATAAATATAAGTGATAGTTAGGTGAAAAAAAGAAAGGACTTTATATGTGAGAGCTCAAATTCATTCTTCTACCCAGCAACCTATTATGATAATTTTCCATTTATATACAAATCCCGCGGGAAGATCTTGAAGTGTAAAAGTCTTTAATAGAATAATGGGTTTCTCAGCGATAATTAGTTTTTTAGAATCGAAAACTTTCAATTTATTTCATCTTAATGGACGTTATACTCTAATTATTTGTTCGATATATCTTTAGTATTTGCTGAACATATTTCGAAGGTTTGATCTGGCAAAAAGAAAATATTTCTTCATGTTTATTATCATGATGAAGTCTAAACATTTCATCGAGAGTTTGTTGAAAGGTAAACAACAAACTTCCTTTGATACAAATATATTCTATTCGCAATGCCTTCACACATTCTCTCTCTCTCTCTCTCTCTCTCTCTCTCTCTCTCTCTCTCTCTCTCTCTCTCTCTCTCTCTCTCTCTCTCTCTCTCTCTCTCTCTTATCATTTTGATTTATTATTATGATTCGAAGCAAAATATGTTAACAATTTATGACACTGATCTTCATTAAAATACAAACTTATTGAATAGAAAGTTAAATACTGCCATTTGTAACGAAAATTTTATCCAGAACAATTTTATGTCGTTATATTGAGAACAAATATTAAATATTAAAGTAATATTGTATAGCGTATTATCTGTACTATTCGAAAGAATATAAATTAATGCTAAAATATGACGAGATACTAAATCTTATACAAGGATTTACGATGTATTACAAATCATGATCGAAACTTTTGGTTTAGTTTCGTAAAACATCATATATATTTTTCTAGTAAATGTTATAATATCTGGACATTGCACGAAGAAAACCTCTTGGGGGAGTAGCATGTACAGTATATGCGTTAATCACAGTGTTTATAAAAAAATAATAATAATAAAACAATGATGCAGAAAACAGATTATTTGGAGTCTGATTCTTCGATTGTGTGATGACAATTTTCTCTTAAGTTAAGTTAAAAGATGTTGTTACGATATTAAGATCGTTACAAGTGATTTCAACCTCAAAATAAAAATGCATTAGATAACAATTGAAATGTTGGGGCCGAATACAAAAAAAAAAAAAAAAAAAAAAAAAAAAAAAAAAAAAAAAAAAAAAAAAAAAAAAAAAAAAAAAAAACACGTTTATTGACAAACTTATTTACAAAGAAAATTAATGTTGCTTCTTTACTTTCAATGACCAATCAATTATATTCAAAATATAATTAATATCATGGTGTGGGTGGCGGGAGGCAGGAGAGTACAACACTACATAATGGAATGTTGTTGGATTTTCTTCAGCTGTTGAGTTGATATTGGTACGGACTGGTTCACGACAACGTCGCAGAATGGTGGGTGAAGTTCAGGTGAAGTGGTAATTGCTTCACTTCTTCTCTTCATCTCGGACATGACAATTTTTTCGAGATAGGTGTTATCATGTGAAGAGAAGGTAGGAATCTGGTTCCGTCTGACTTCTGGTGTTATCTTGTCTGGACGTAGTTTCTATCTCTTTAGGATATTGTTCCTGTGTCCCCTGGGTAGTCTCTTCTGGAAGCTTATATACCTAATTGTGATAGGCAATCGTCATTCCATATAGTGCGGGAGCTCACAGAGATTTATATTACATCTCGAGTACAAAAGGTTTGTTAGCTAAAGTTATCAGCTAGTGTGATGGGGATCCCTGAATGGTCAATCTTAAGTTATGCCGTTGGTGCGCTGAGTATTTGACGCAGCTTGAACTAGCCCCCAAATCAGGTTTAAATTGCATTTTGGAGTACATCAATCAGACCTGTGATAAAAGTTTTGTCTTGGTACTGTGATTACAGACGTGCCATTCTTAGTTGGTGCAATTGATGCAGAAGACATTTAAGAAGGGCTCAAAGGGGGCGCTACAGTCACATTTACATCACAATTTGAGTACATCAATGAAAGCTTGTGGAAATGTATTTTAGAACTTACTGATGGAGGATCAATAATTCTTAAGTGTCAAATTTGGTGCAAACCCATTTAAGAACGACCTAAAGAGGGTGCTTAAAAACAACATAAAGAGGGGGAAATTTTTTGCACATTTAAAACACCTCTTACGTACATTAATGAAACTTTGTAGAAATATCCTTTAGACCTTCCTGATAAAGGATCAACAGTTCTTCAGAGTCGAAGTTGGTGCAAAATCCATTTAAGAACACCCTAAAGAGAGGGCAATGTTAGCACATGGCCACTTAAGGTATATTTTCTAGCACCCTGACCTTTCTATGCACCATGAATAAAACTGTGGGCATCTTTGTTTTATATGATATAGAAGAACATAAGAACTGCAAATTTACATGTTTATTTACTTATTTATACAAGAAAATGTGCACTGGTGAAGAATGAATACAAGAAAAGGAGCAGTGGTGAAGAGTGAATACAAGAAAAGGTGCAAAGGTTAAGAGCGAATACAAGAAAATGTGCACTAGTGAAGAGCGAATACAAGAAAAGGTGCACTGGTGAAGACCGAATACAAGAAAAGTTGCACTGTTGAAGAGCGAATACAAGAAAAGGTGTACTGGTGAAGAGTGAATGCAAGAAAAGGTGCGCTGGTGAAGAGTGAATACAAGGAAAGGTGCACTGGTGGCGCATGAATACAAGAAAAGGTGCACTGGTGAAGAGTGAAATACAATACGTGTCATTACTGTTTACAATTCGATATTCATTTATGGTATTTACATGGATATCATAATTTAATATGTAACTTATTTAACTCGTGAATTATTTTTTTTCCTGAATATAACGCTTCACACCTTTTGCAAGGTAGTACATTAGAAGTAGTAGTAGATATGGTAAAACATTGCTATCTAATGATATGCTGCTACAGGGGATGACTGGGCACTTACCTCTATTTGCAAGTGATTATGCTCTTTGAAATAAAAACTGCCTTTTGATAGACACACTCATATTAATTAGTGTACACATACATTTATCACATTTGCTATAAATCTATTGCTAAAGTTTATAAGATGAAACATTAAAACTTGATGAATCTCTCTCTCTATCTCTCTCTCTCTCTCTCTCTCTCTCTCTCTCTCTCTCTCTCTCTCTGTTAGGAAAAGATATGTGAATATGCTTATAATTATGAGTTCAATTAGTATTTACTGGTGTAGTTAATTATCATCTCAGCCTGCCTCTCTGTAACAAGATTTTAGTTATCCTTATCAAAACACCCATTTCCATCTGAAGATGTAATGTCCAAGTTGTCGTCATCCTTTTCCAATGCTTCTAAATCCTTTGTTTCTGGGATGAGACATTGAGGGAGTTGCTCCCCTTCGAATCAAATCGGTTTGTAATGGCCATCAACCAACTGCCAGCCATTTTCTTTAGAGGGATGCTGCTCTATATGAGTTTCATCTGCTCTTTGTTGTTAGCAACAAAGAAGGCCCGCTTAATATGAGGACTGAGCTCGTCTTCGCCTGGTAGGAGTCCACTTGCATCTATGACCTTCAAATTGACTAGTAGGGGTTTTCTATTTCTATTTGGTCTATGCCTTCATAAACTTCTCATACCTCCATTCCTTCAGTCTAGTGTTTGCTCTATCCTCAGCTCCATACATTGTGGCTGTGAACCTCTGTAGAGCTTTTTTTGTTGTGCAAGAAACTGTAGAGCTCATTACCATTACTCTGAAAGTCTTCAGATAGTCAGTTTGTTTTCTAGAGTTTCCTGACCTTCCTTTTCTAAGAAACGCTGATGAATACTCGGATCCCATGATAATAACGTATGAAGGAAAGGACATACCAATGGGGAGGAGAACAATGCCCCAAGTACGACCACATGAAGAGAACAAACCACACAGAACAACGAATTACACAGCAATACCCTACGCTTCCTCTAGAGCAGATGGAAACTCATCAGAAGCCGAGAATGGAATGAATGCGTATTATGACTCTGTGGCGTACGCTATGGACTTCCTGATCCCCGACCATGGGGGGTCTTCCCCGTCTAGCCCAGATGAAAGTGGGAAATCTTTATCCTCATGCACAAATGGAGATGGGACATCTGAAGAAGTTATATCACCAGAGGCAATTAAGGCTTTAAAAGAGGAAGTATTTGGAAGGCGACCCATAAGGTCAAATAGAACAAGCGATCAGCAACAACCTGAGTGGGCACTGCACAGAAGGATCAGAAGAAGAAAGGAATATGCAGCAACTCAATGAGGCTGGACAAAGAACAGAGGCCGAGTTGCCCAGAATGCCATTCTTGGCAAGATCCCGCCGGCCAATCCTTGCCTTCCCCCCGGCACAGCCAATTTCTGGCTGTCTCTCTTTGGGAGGCAAAGAACGACCAGCAACCCTACCTACGACCAACATACTCAGCAACACACCATAATGGAGCCTGTGTCTCTTGATGACATAATATGGTGTAAGAGGAAAACCAGTACAAAGACGTCGCCGGGCCCAGATGGTGCAAGAGTGGCCGACTTCAAGGCGGCAAAAAATGAGGCCATAGCTGAACTTTACAACAAGATCATAAGTTTAAAAGTAGCCACTCAAGAATGGGCTAAGGGGAGGACTACCCTTTTGCCTAAGACAGACATCCCTTAGGACCGGGAACTTTAGAACCATAACTATAACATCGGTTGTGACTAAGGGAATGCACAAGATACTGGCTAAGAGTTTGGCGGAGCACATCCCTTCCTCGACTAGACAAAAGAGCTTCAAAGCCGAGGAGGACGTCAGTAGCAATCACCTGCTATTGAAGGAACTCTTTAAGGTCAAGAATGAGTCAAAAAGCCTGTACATTACTTACATCGACTTCAAGAAGTCGCGTAATTCTATGGGCCATCCGGTGCTCTTGAACACCCTAAGAACTGCCTGCCTTGATAATGAATCGACACGCTACCTTGCCAACTTCTACGCAAGTATCACTACGGAGGGGGCTGGTGTCGCCGTGAATATAACAAGGGGCGTTATGCAGGGAGATCCGTCATCCCCCCTGCTTTTTAACTTAGCCCTGGACGACTCGCTCCAGAGACTCACCGAGGTTGAAAGGGCAATGCCATGAAGGGAGACTATTAAATAACTAGCCTTCGCCGACGATATTGTAGTTGTGGCATCTACAAGAGCAGGACTGCCATCAGCGATGAAGACTCTACTTGATGAAGTTGGAAAGCTGGGTCTGGAATCCAGCCTGAGGAAGTGTGCCACAGCCGGTATCGTCGACGACAGGAGAAGGAAGATCTGGTACGTAGATACCCGCCCCTTTACATATGGAGACGACATCATCCCAGCCACAAGTCCTGACGGATTTTATAAATATCTTGGGGTCAAAGTCGGACTTGTGGCTAACGTAAATTGGGCGAAACTAATTGGCAAGGCCAAGAATGAGCTTGGGAATCTCCAGGCAGCGCCACTGAAACCCCAGCAAATAATTTGGGCCATTAAAAAGTGTTGGTACCCCCGGCTCAAGCATATAGCCAAGCATGGGGACTTCAGAAACTATCAACTAAAAGGTGTAGATAACCAGGTGAGGAAGTTTATAAGAAGTCTGCATCTACCCGGAGACACTCCCAGAGGAGCATTTTACGCAGGGACAGCAGCAGATTACCAAACAATTCTTCTTCACTCAAGAGGTTACTGCACTAATCATTTAGTGGCCCCTTCCCTCATGGTAAGGGTAGAAGAGACTCTTTAGCTATGGTAAGCAGCTCTTCTAGGAGAAGGACACTCCAAAGTCAAGCCATTATTATCTAGTCTTGGTTAGTCCTATAGCCTCTGTACCATGGTCTTTCACTGTCTTGGGTTAGAGTTCTCTTGCTTGAGGGTACACTCGAGCACACTATTCTCTCTTATTTCTCTTTCTCTCGTTTTGTTAAAGTTTTTATAGTTTAAATAGGATATATTTATTTTAAGGTTACTCTTAAAATATTCTATTCTGATTTTTTCCTTTCCTCACTGGGCTATTTTCCCTGTTGGAGCCTCTGGGCTTATAACATCCTACTTTTCCAACAAGGGTTGTAGCTTAGCTAGTAATAATAATAATAATGATAACAATAATAATAATAATAATAATAATAATAATAATAATAATAATAATAATAATAATAATAATAATAATAATAGAGAAATAGGTAAGAAACTGAAGTACCCTGAAATTGTCTTAGATGATGCACTAAGAACAGCGAAAAAGACCTTTTTCGGTAATGATAACAGTAAGAACTACAATACACAAAATATATTTATACTGCCTTATAGTAATTCTTTTAAAGAAATTCCCCAACTGGTGAAAAATTTCAGTGTAAATGGAGCATTTAAGAGTAGTAATACAATAAAAATAGCCTTAATAAAGAATTCCCCTGGCATTACCAAGGGATGTGTATATCGTATTTCATGCAATTTATGTGAAAAATTCTATCTTGGTCAAACTGGTAAATCCCTAGAAAAGAGAAATGAACAACATTAGAAAAATGTCAGATATTCTTAAGATAATAAGGCACTCTTTGCCCACGTTAGAGATAAAAACACATTATTAATTGGTCGTGTGCAAAGAAATTTGCTCATTCAAATAACTTATTAGAAAGAAACATCATAGAGTCCAGTTTCATAAAAGAAACCTTTGATAATAACTTGAATATTGGACATGGAATTTATTAATTCAACGCCTTTTTATGTAAAGAAATTTGCAAGCTATGTAAAAAAAAGCTCTAACCACTTAATGTAGAAATGAATGTACTGTAAATAATTAACGTTACTATGAAATCAGTATTTAGACCCAAACTACCATTATTTCATATAGTATACATAAGTACTTTGGCACTATATATTATTATGTTAGATATAAGTACTGATATATACGTAATTGTATGTTTATGATAAATAAGGTTATATGTGCATAACTATATATACATGTTAATCACGTGTAAAAACATATACTGTATATGTACACGTATGCATATGTCTATGTGTATATTTATGCCTTTATCTGTATATGAATGCCAGTATGTGTAAACGTTTGTATATGTCTATGTATATATTTATATATGTGTATATATATATATATATATATATATATATATATATATATATATATATACATATAGATATTTTTTATATAATACATTTTATTTTGCTTATATATATTTATATTGATAAGGCAACCATTATTGATACAAAGAAATTGTATTGAAAGTCAAAACAAGAATTTACCAGTCACCAGAAATGACCCTTTCTGGCAGGTGTCTAATGAGGTTTCATCGCCTCCCAGGAAACAGCTGATAACATCGCAGGTAGCTGGTATGGGAACGGCCTTGTTCTCTAAGTCTCTATATGCATGTTCGAACGTTTACTGTACCTATAAAAATGTAAATAAACCTCTTTCAATAATTACCTACGGGCCTAACAAGGGAAAAGCCCGTGCCAGCAGGAAATGTTGGTTACAATGCAAGAACGAACGAACGAACTTTCAATAAATCAGTCCTCTGACGAAGTATCACGAAAGTAGACAGGACTCAATCTTCTATTTCATATTTTTATCTTCACTGTGGTTCTTTTGCATGTAAGTATATATATATATATATATATATATATATATATATATATATATATATATATATATATATATATATATATATGGCTTTTGTGCTGATTACATTCCTTTTATAATCAAGATCTTCGTTGCGTCTAAAAATCGGAGACAGTATCTCTCAGGACACAGTGTCATCCAGATAATTTTTAGGATAACAGGAAAACGTCCTTTACGTTTCTCCATTTGTTATCTAGTTTCGAGACGTAGTTCGAATCCCTAGGTGACTCTTCAGCAGGACTACGTGGGTTGAGTGATAGAATTACACTATGATATAATACCTTTGGTTGTGAAAATTTTATGATAGAGAAAATATTTTGAAACTTCAAAATAGATTTAATTCCTCACTATTGCATCTAAATTTGTCTTTTTAGAATGATATAATACTGATATATTAACGTCACTTCAATCCCATGTTAATTTTCATTCCGCTTTTACTGGGTTAAAGGGGAGTTTTGTATCTGTAAGGATTTTGTCAGTTAGCAAAACAGCATTATTAAAGTCAAGAAGTTTTATAAATCATCTGAGGCGTTGTTGTAAACATCACCATAGTGTTATGGAATTAGCAAGGAAGATAAATCAGATCGAAAGATCAGCGGAGTTAATGAAGTAACTCCAGTCATCATAGCAAGGACGTCTCATTGCCTTATTGCCGTATTCTATGTTTTGGTTCCCCCAGGTCCCTCAGTGTGAGGCACCTCGTATATCCACCAGAGAGTTGCTAATGCATCTTCCGTTGTATTTTGGATCTTCCAGTCTTGGATGGTGTGGGATGCATCCTAGGTATTTCTCGAGCTTATTCTTAAACACATCTATGCTCACTCCTGTTATGTTTCTTAGATGAGCTGGCAGCTCATTAAAGAGTCGCTATATTATCGATGCTGGTGCGTAGTGGATTAATGTCCTGTGTGCCTTCCTTAGTTTTCCTGGTATAGTTTTGGGCACTATTAATCTACCTCCGCTTGCTCTTTCTGATATTTTAAGCTCCATGATGTTTTCAGTAATTCCTTCGATTTGCCTCCATGCTTGTATTTTCATGTAGCGTTCTCTTCTCCTTTCTAGATTGTACAATTTTGAAAATTGCAGTCTTTCCCAGTAGTCAAGGTCCTCAACTTCTTCTATTCTATCAGTAAAGGACCTTTGCACACTCTCTATTTCTGCAATATCCTTTTGGTAGTGTAGGTACCATGTCACATTGTATTACTCGATTGTACTACGTACATAAGTTTTGTAAAGCATAATTATGTGTACAGCTTTTCTTGTTTTAAAGTGTCTGAATAGCATTCCCATTTTTGCTTTACTTTTAGCCAACAGTGTTGCTATTTGGTCGTTGCATAACATATTCCTGTTTAATATTACACCAAGGTCCTTAATTGCTTCCTTGTTTGTGATTGTCTCGTTATTAGGTCTCTTGTATGCATATACCATTCTTTCTGTTTCCATAATTTATTGATTCGAATTTATCGGAGTTAAATACCATCCTATTTATCATCACCCATTCATATATTTTGTTTAGATCTCTTTGTAATGAGTTCCTATCTTTATCACAAGGAATTTCTCTGCTTACTCTTGTGTCATCGGCGAAACTTCTCGCTACAGAGTCTTTAACATTACAATCTACGTCTGAGATCATAATAACAAATAGCAGTGCAGCTAATACCGTACCCTGTGGCACGTCAGATATTACCTGAGCTTCATCTGATTTCTCGTCATTTGCAACCACTGTCTGTTTTCTGTTTTGCAGAAATTCTTTTATCCATTTTCCTATTTTCCCACAGTATTATGCATTCTAATTTTTTTCTATAATGTATTATGGTCTACCTTGTCAAAGGCTTTTGCAAAATCTAGATAGACCACATTTGTGTCTTTTTCATTATTAATATTTTTGTATTTGTTTTCATAGTGTGCTATCAGTTGGGGTTGTGTACTTTTTCCGGGCACAAAACCGTGTTGACCTATATTAAACAAATAATTTTCAACCAAATGATTCGTTAATTTCTTTTTTATTACACTTTCATACACTTTCATAATATGTGATGTTCGACTAACAGGTCTATAATTGCTTGCCTCTAGTCTTGATCCACTTTTGAAAATAGGAGTTATATATGCTAATTTATGTTTAACATATATCTCGCTCATATCTACACTTTGTCTTAGCAGTATTGCAAGCGGCTTCGCGATAGTGTGTGCAGTTTTTTTTAACAAACTCGCTGGAACTCCATCTGGCCCGCCCGCCGATCCATTTTTAATTTCGCTCATAGCCTGCACAATATCTGTTTCATTAATACTTATATCCGTTAGATACTCAATATTTTCTTCTCTCATTTCTGTTTCATTATTCTCATTCGCAATTCTTGGCGTGAATTCACTCTTATATTTTTTCTGCTAATATGTTGCATATTTCCTTTTTTTTATTCGTTAACCGTCCTTCAATTCTTAGAGGGCATATTTCTAACATCCCTTTATTCATCTCTTTTGCATAGGAGTAAGAGGATAAAGTGTCACATAAGTCTTTTTATTGACTGAGCACAGAAGAATGTTTGCGGAGTGCAGGGCATATTGTCATCAGCAAGACATGTTGGTGATAAGAAGAGTAATAAATTTTAGAGACATGTAAATGCAGTTTTATTGTTATCCTGAAAACTATCTTAAGGACACTTCGATTTTTGGAAGTCACTTAGAGATTACCTATTCATTATAAACGTAAAGTAACTTACCTAAGTACTGTATATAGAGGTGGCGAGGTAAGAATAATCTGGATGGAAGTGCAAAACATGATTCACTGGAGAGAGAATGTTGAAGCCAATAGACTTCAAGCTGCTGTGAAGAGAATGCCATTTCAGATGAAATGGGATCAGGAAACAACGATGTCTTGAAATCTAGAATTTATCTCCATGATCAGTAAAGCATTACTAGTTAGGGCCACCCCTACAACGTTGGTTTGTTGTGAGCAATCAGACGAAAATCTCCAACCATCACCAATCCTCAGATGCCAGGGTGGGGATGAAGCTGACCAAACCAAGATATGAATTGACATGTCTGAGTCATTTGTCTTGCAGTGAACTAGAATGAAGAAGACCTAAATACGCAGGAATATATTTAATGTTTTTTAACATAATATATATTTTAAAAATATTGGAATGTGCTTTTCAGTAATTATAAAAAAATCCAATAATCTCTCTCTCTCTCTCTCTCTCTCTCTCTCTCTCTCTCTCTCTCTCTCTCTCTCTCTCTCTCTCTCTCTCTCTCATGTTAGGCTTAGGCTACATATGAGGTAATCAATTGATTGCACGGGTGGTTTACCCAAAAGTAATAACACGCTCTTTCTACATACCATAGCATTTGATCGTCTCCACCTCTATTTACTAATTAAGTTCTCTCTCTCTCTCACTCTCTCTCTCTCTCTCTCTCTCTCTCTCTCTCTCTCTCTCTCTCTCTCTCTCTCTGAAATATAGGTAATCGGAGTGGAATTAATTGTTCCTATTTTATCATATGTTTGGAGAAAAGATTATTATTTCAATTTGAAAATTATGAAATAAAAATTAAGTCAGTGATAATCTGATAAATTGCTAATTTACAGACCTTACTTTTAATTTACAGAGCTTACTTTGAAAATATTACTTTTTTCATTAATGAATGAGAAGTATATCAGTACATTTTAAAATTTATATAAATTTTAAATTTCATTATTTTAGAGCCTTAACTAACGTTT
>NC_090755.1:46318697-46341197 GCF_036898095.1 Palaemon carinicauda | reverse complement strand
AACTGTAAAAATCTGATTCATACAATCCCTACCTCTTCTAAAACCATACTGTACTTCCATGAATGCATTCTCTGTGTTATCCTTAATCCTATTAATCATCACTCTACCATACACTTTTCCAACTACACTCAACAAACTAATACCTCTTGAATTACAACACTCATGCACATCTCCCTTACCCTTATATAGTGGTACAATACATGCACAAACCCAATCTACTGGTACCATTGACAACACAAAACACATATTAAACAATCTCACCAACCATTCAAGTACAGTCACACCCCCATCCTTCAACATATCAGCTCTCACACCATCCATACCAGATGCTTTTCCTACTCTCATTTCATCTAGTGCTCTCCTCACTTCCTCTATTGTAATCTCTCTCTCATTCTCATCTCCCATCACTTGCACCTCAACACCTCCAACAGAAATTATATCTGCCTCTCTATTATCCTCAACATTCAGTAAACTTTCAAAATATTCCGCCCATCTTTTCCTTGCCTCCTCTCCTTTTAACAACCTTCCATTTCCATCTTTCACTGTCTCTTCAATTCTTGAGCCAGCCTTCCTTACTGTCTTCACTTCTTTCCTAAACTTCTTCTTATTCTCTTCATATGAATGACCCAATCCCTGACCCCACCTCAGGTCAGCTGCCCTCTTTGCCTCACGTACCTTGCGCTTTACTTCCACATTTTTCTCTCTATATTTTTCATACTTCTCTATACTATCACTCTGCAGCCATTCTTCAAAAGCCCTCTTTTTCTCTTCCACTTTTACCTTCACTCCTTCATTCCACCATTCACTGCCCTTCCTCATGTTGCTTTCAACAACTTTCTTGCCACACACATCACTTGCAATCCCAACAAAACTTTCTTTTACTAACTTCCACTCCTCCTCTAAATTACCATTTTCTCTTACTTTCACTTCGTCATATGCCATTTTCAACCTTTCCTGGTATTTACTTTTTACTCCCGGTTTTATTAGCTCTTCAACCCTCTCTAGCTCCCTTTTACATCCACCTACTCTATTCCTCCACTCTTTTGCTACAACTAATTTTGCTACAACTAATTTTCCTTCCACCAAAAAATGATCAGACATACCGTTAGCCATACCCCTAAACACGTGCACGTCTTTCAATCTTCCAAACATTCTTTTAGTTATCAACACATATTCCATTAATGCCCTTTCTACTACTTTTCCATTTGCCACTCTTACCCATGTATACTTATTTTTAGCTTTCTTTTTGAAAAAGTTAGAACTTATCACCATCTCTTGCTCAACACACATTTCTACCAGTCTCTCACCACTCTCATTTTCACCTGGTACGCCATACTTCCCAATGACACCTTCTACCTCTCCAGCGCCCACTCTAGCATTTAAGTCACCCATGACAACTACATAATTCCTTCTACCCAGTCCATCTACACACCTAGTTAATTCATTCCAGAACTCATTCCGCTCTTCTTCAATTTTCTCACTACCTGGCCCATACGCACTGACAAACGCCCAACATTCCCTACCCAACCTAACCCTTACCCACATTAACCTAGATGATATCTCCTTCCATTCCACTACTTCACCTGTCATCCATTCACCCAGCAATAAAGCCACACCCTCTCTCGCTCTTCCCCTTTCAATCCCAGACACTCTACCAGACATTTCACCAAACATCACTTCACCCTTTCCTTTTATCTTTGTCTCACACAAGGCCAATACATCCATCCTTCTATTCCTAAACATACTTCTAATCTCACATCTTTCACTCTCTATCGTACTACATCCACGCACATTCAAACAACCCAAAACTAGAATGTGGGGAGCAGTCACTCTCCCCTCAGCTCCATCCCCTTGTCGATGTCTCATAGGATGTAGATACAGGAGAGGGGGTTCCCAGCCCCCTCTTCCCGTCCCATTTAGTTGCCTCTTACGACACGCAGGCGCTGTTCTAATTGTTTATATATATATATATATATATATATATATATATATATATATATATATATATATATATATATATATATATATATACATACATATATATATATATATATATATATATGTGTATATATATATATATTCATTTGTATGTATATATATATTTATATATATATATATATATATATATATATATATATATATATATATATATATATATATATATATGTATATATGTGTGTGTGTGTGTGTGCGTGTGTGTGTGGGTGGGTGGGTGGGAAACATGATTTACATTCTGTACCCTCATAATTTCACTAAATGACCTGAAATTTCATATGTGTATACCTTGGATATATGCACAAAGGATGTAAATCACGTTTTTCTTATACATCACTTCAAAATGTTTAATTTACGTGATTTTTGGCTATTTATTTTGTCAAAATATTTAATTTTTTGCTCCTATGCCTTGGTATTTTAACCATATGACCTGGAATTTGGTATGGAAATGTCTACTGTATAATGTATACCCATAGGACGTTATTCACATTTTTTGTATACACTACTTCAGAATGTAAAACGGGTCCTTCGTATAATTATTTACATCCCAGAATCATCTTCACCACTGACAAGACCTTAAATTTCATTTCGGTAATGGGTATTGATGAAGTGATAACAATTTATGATATGTTGTTATTTCATGTACTTTCATTGTATGTTATTTTGAATGCGAGTATCCTGATAAAAATCTATCAAATGTTATGTTGTCATTGGTGCATACTTCATTGAGGCAACCTTTAAAGAAGAGGTGGGTACTTGCTACCTCATACTACGTATCAAAACCTCACGAGAAATTCAGTGTCTTGAAAAAAAAAAAAAAAAAAAAAAAAAAAAAAAAAAAAAAAAAAAAACATCTCCGTGCAGGACAGATTGGGCAAAGAAAGATTTATAGCTCTTTAATAGAAGTAGAATTTTCTAGTAAACTAGGTGGATGTGCCTCAGTAAAGGTGAGTATCTGTAGTGACCAACAAATATTGATACTAATAACTGAATGAACATGAAAAAATAATAACTATCCTTCAAACTGAATAACTAGCTCTACTGATACAAGTCCTAAAGCATGGTAATCATGATGTTAACACTAGGAGTATGGAAAAGTTGTTTAACACCTACTACTGAGGTGCCTGGGTGTGTGTATACTGTGTGTAACTTTGCTGAATATTTACTTGTTCCGTTGTATAGTATATGTGGAGTTTCGGTAAAGGATGAATATTAGTCATCTCCTTGGTATGTTTTTCTCTCAGTTTCTCGTATCTTTCTTTTTTATGTTATCGATTATGAATTTACCTTATGTATGCCCCATTATGCTAACATGTATTCCTGCCATGTTCATGCGTATGCTATTGTAATAGATTTCTTGTTTTTGCCAATATCCTTTTTTCATTTAGGCCACGTGCGTAATTAATAATGAGTATGGAATATGTACACCCGTTACACTGAGATAAAAGAGCGAACACTTCATAGGCACTGTAGCAAGCCCACCCCCAACCCCCCGGTCCATAAAATGCTTACACGACCCCCACCAAAGGGAAAAAAAGTATAAGGAGTTTACTTTGAAATGACGGCGTGTAAAGAGATTTTTTCATCCATATCTAATCATTCCTTCGTGCTGACTAACCCTTTCACATGCTTCCTTTAGTATTGTTGTAAGTAGACAAACTATGCATGTTTCTGTAGTATCAAAACTAAGTTTTCATTGGTCACCATTTTTAATGATGTATGCCATTTGAAGTGGGTTTCCAAGCTTATTAAAAATAATAGAAATGTGCCATTGATACTTCAGCGTGAATGTAAAATCTGGAACTTAGTCAATATCTTCTAAATGGAATGGTCTCCTCAGTAAAAGGTGGAATAATAAGACCATGATATAAATTGAAGGGAGTATTTGAGTAGAAATTTCAGAATTTTCTCACTCCAAACTATTTCAGAATCGAGAAATGTGAGTAAAAAGAGTGGAATTGACGCTATAATTGTAAAATTCCTTGTAAAATATTATCTGAGTATGAAAATGCCTCCCCCACCAACGCATCAGGCAAACAATAATGATATAACACTTACAAATGAGTATATGTATACAATGAAATACCTGTAGTAGTAAAAAACGAAAACTGAAAGTATAACACGTTGACAACTTTCATAGTGTAAAATAAACACGAATCTGAAAAAGAATACCGGTACATATTATGTGATGATGCGGAGGTGCGGGTATGAAATTATTCACACGCGCTCCCTTGTTGCTTAGAATTTCGCTCATTACCGCAAATGTCTCCCTAAACATTACCTGCCTGTGATGCCAAGACTTATATCATAAAATTAAGTCTTCATTCTACTATACGGTAAACTAAAGCATAATAGCATGCATAACTCAGAATCATAATTATGATTAAGATCAGCTTTCATTGATATCATATGGAAGGAGACTCAGTCATTTTATTTCTGAAGTGAGGTTGGTCTCAAAATGAACTGAACTGTGAGCAGTGAGTAACAAATATTGTACGCGGTGAAAAACTCTGTCACCACTTTGTTGCATCTACTGTACACTTAAGAAGTATAGCAGTAGTGGTGAGTTGCATAGAACTAATGTTATAGTATTAGGAGATATCCTTAATTTATTTCAGAAATGGAATTCAATGAACATATGTAACACATGCAATGAAAATATGCAACGCATGCCGAGAGATTTATAGCGGAATGCAGTCTGTAAATGTGCTTGTTTCATTGAACTAATCTCACATTTCAGTTTACACAGATGTTTTTATTGTGAATAATTTACACACGATGAAACGTGTACCGGCCATCTCCCAGTATCACGGGAGCGGTGACCCGTAAAATCTAACTCACCACCCTCCGAAAAATCCACCTCGAAAATTCTCCCTACAAAATTTCCACTCAACTAAATTTCCACTCCACCAAATTTTCTCTCTTTAAATTTTCACTACACCAAAATTACACCCTCCGCCCAACCAACACATTTCAATGTTATGATTTTTTGCCCTGTTTATTTTATTGTGAGTTGTTACCTATCTCTGCAATTAAAGATAATGATTTTAAAATGCTATCAAAGTACACTAATAAAAATTTACAATTCTTCCATTTTATAATTTCACACTTTTTTTTCGATAGCAGCGTATTTTTTTCTTTTCTTTGCCGAGTATCTGCGCCTAATATATGTAACTTTTGCTTGTGCCATAGTTTCATTCTTGGGCAGGTCCCACACAATTTCCATAGATTAGTGTGAATCGGAGTAATAGAAGACTGAATAGCATCCGGAGTTATTCATTTTATCTCTCATGGCATTTATACCTCTTTGGCTCTCAATTCCTCATTAGGTAGAGCAAGTGAAGGACTACTAACGGAACAAGTGTAACCGTCTTACTTGAATTATAGTCATTGTGAGAACGGAGACGACAACCATTGTAGAATTTTTGACAACGTCGATGGGTTCTTGTTTTAACACATTGTCTTTATGCTTCTCGTTCATATAATTTTCTTTGTCACTTCGTTTTCCTTTCAAGGAAGAAATGTACAAGAGGGACATGGTAGCAAAAATAAATAAATAAATAAATAAACTTTCTAAGACAACGATAAGAAAGCAACTTAAATTTAGATGGAATACAATTTTTAAGTATATAGTTTCAGTTGAAATATACAGTTTATTTTGAGAAAAATAATCAATTAGCTCGTGTGATTAAAGCATTGTTTACTTATTAGGTTGGGGGTGAAAAGTGGTAGGGGGGTGAAAATAGTGGGGAGAAACTTTCTTGGAGTCGTAATTTTTTTCACGGACATGGGTCAGGATCTTGAAAGATGAAGGAACCACAAACGGGTCTAATGTATATATCCACTGATGGATAGTTTGATTCTTGTCACAATATTCTGCAAAACGTTATTCATTACACCCAAGCAATATTAGAAAAACGATGGGTATTACATTGTATGTGATATTAGAGAGTATATGATGTCAAATGTTGCATAAACAAGCTTAAGCAAAATATATATAAAGTCATAGTGAAGATTTTCTCAAATGTTTCCCATGAGTGTAAGTGCCACAGATATCTGTAAATTAGTAGCCGATCATTAAAGAGACGTTGCATGTTTGTGCTTGAGGATTTATCATAACAAGTTACAAGAAGTGTACTCGTGGAATTTATCCCAAATCTTACCACTTCATTTTCATTACCCCAATACTAGAGTCTTACGGCTAAGGAAGTAACCTTCCATTATAGATCGTAAAGAAATCAAAACAAAAAATCAATAGAGTAGTTGTTGCTTTGAGCTAAGATGATGATTGGACGCTGCAGTTTCTGTCATGAATAATGGTATTAAAACAAGAATAATGTCACATTATCGACTCAACAATCACTTTGTTATCTACAAATCAAGCATAAGTGACTCATTCGGTCACTATCTCTTGTACTCAAATCTTGGGAAAGATCAAGGAGGTAACAGATACAAAAGGGCAGAAAAAAAAAAGATATATCATGACTGAACTAAACATTTATTAACTGTATTTCCTCCTAATTCTCAGTTTTAACCAGTAATAATCCCGAAACATTATTAAAGTAATGTGTAATGATGGATAGAGAGGGGGTGCCCGCTAAATTTCTATCTAATCAAACTTAGCGGGCTGTTTGATGATCCATTTTTTCACATATTGCTTACTTGAATCTTCAAAAAGTAATATCGGGTTTGTTCTTCGAAGCTTTTTAACCAGTGGGATATAGAATTGAATCCTGTTAATTCTCAAAAGACAATCTACCATTCCATTTGAATTAGGAATAATACCGAACTGAAGTATCCTAGTCATAAGCAGTTTTTCGGAGAACCCAACAACTTGCCCAATTCAGTAAGGGAAGACGAGAAGAGGTATAGAAAAGAATGACCAATTCTTTCCATATTCACCTCTCTCCTCATACACGTGACAAGACTGAGATTTCCAAATAATTCCTCTTTGCTTAAACGATTTTCATTAATATAAAGCGAAGTCAGATCCACTCTGATTTTGGAGAAACTTCCTCTTCGCTTAAACTCTGATTTTGGAATAACATACACGATTACAGTACTGGATTTTGTAACAAGTAAGGAATAAATAAGTGTGTGTGTGTATGTGTGTGCGCGTGCGCTTGTATATGTGTGTGTGCGCGCGCGCTTGTGTATGTGTGTGAAGGATATTAGTTGGTAGAGAGTTGACATATGTGGAACTAATTTTCCTATACCCCTTAACATACGTCTTTAGTGATACGGATAGCATAAAACATCCACATATCTTTCATTTCATATTCGAAAGTTCGTAAAATTATACGGTAACGGAACTTATGAATAATATGATTATCTGAATAGCTGTATTGCCGAGGAATAAAGATCAAACTCTTCAATTTCTTAAAGGGATAAAGTAAATGTCTATTGATTATTGTTTTTTCTCTCATCAATAAAGTAAACCGTGCACTACAATCGAATAAAATGAGATATATTGTTATTGTTATAATTAATACTGTAAATTTTAATATTGTTACTGATGCCCTAGTTGTTGTTATTATCAATATAAACAACGCAATAGTGATGTAGTCTTGAAATCTTGGCGTACATTTCGCTACTTATTAAAAAAAAAAAAAAAAAAAACAAGGGACAGAGAGATGGGTACTTTTCCATAGGCTAAAAAAAAAAAAAAAAAAAAAAAAAGGGGGACAGAGATGGGTACTTTTCCATAGGCTTAAATTGAAAGGTATGTATGTGGTCAGGGGGGAGGAGGGCCACGTTGGTCGACTTCAAGATATCCTTGATATTGACAAAGCCCATCTTACTTATTGTGAATACTCTGCCATCACATCAGTATCGCGAAATTGGGCACTGGGTTGTGTTTATAATACAGAAAAGTCCGGTAGAAAACATTATATTTTTTTTACCCATTGGGGATGCAGTCAGAAGATAATTCGGTATACTTTACTGATTTTCTACGAAGGTATTCTTCCATGAAGTGTTTCATAAATAATATGTAAGTGCAAAATTACAATTCGCCTTTATGCGCATTCTTCTGCCTATATTTTACGCATAGCATAAGTCTAAATGGAGTTTGTGCCGCCCTTAGGAAAATCAGGGAGCATTTATCCACCACCGACTTAAAGGAAAATGACGTAACAATGTTATTATACTATCTTCTCCATTTAAATACCTGAAAATTATTCTCATCTTTACTACGAGACATTAAAATCTTTAGGCTTAACTTATGATCACCTAATTCATTATGATTGCTACGAGCGTGGTCGGTCGGTAATTGCGTTTAATTTCAAACCTGAAATGGCATTGATGGATACGCTCGAAGTAGAGAAAAATGGGGATTTGAGAATCCATTTAACGTTTGATAGGCAAGTCAACGAGAGTAGAATTATTTTATTGTTTGGAAAAACCCAGGGAGTGATAACCACCGATCAAACTCGAAATGTATATTGCGATGTTAGGGCGTAATCAATAAAAGTTTTCCTACCGCTTTTAAGCGTGCAAATGTTAGGGTCAGATTTTTTCCCCACTAAATGTTATGTCTTTATTCACGAAATGTTATTTTGCATGTATGCTTGTATAATAAAAGAAACTAATTTGTAATACGTTTTTTATTACCCTTATTTGTCAATGTAAGTGATTATTACCCACATATGTTAATGTAAGCGAAAGGCCTTAAAACAAATGGACTGAGAGAGAGAGAGAGAGAGAGAGAGAGAGAGAGAGAGAGAGAGAGAGAGATAATGGGGCATGTGAACTCGATTACATCACGTTGGCACACAGTGTCTTCGGATAAAAAAAAAAATGGACAGAGAGATGGGTACTTTTCCATAGGCTTAAATTGAAAGGAATATGGCCAGGTGGGAGGAGGGCCTCGTCTGCATACAAATGCGTGTCTTATAACAAAAAAAAAAAAAAAAAAAAAAAAAATTGCGTGGTCAGTAGGATCAATGTCACCTTCTAGGGGCATGGGTCATCCAGATAGAGAACTCCACGCCTGCCGGTGACCACACACAGAAAACGCCCGCTGGGGGGGGGGGGGGGGGGGGGGGGGGGAAGGGGGTGGGGGGGGGGGGGGGTGTTGGTAATCATAACCTTGGGAGCCGGGTTTGTTTATAAACATAACCTTACGTTTAAATCTCCAAACTGAGTCGCTCCGACAGACCCATACCAGACGAACTGAGCAAACGGGACTGAGAAATCCTGACAATACCCCCCAAAAGTGAGCATCTGAAGGCATATTTCCTACTACTGGGTGGGTGTGTGTGTGTGTAAAAACTTAAAGCCCACACATGAAAATCGAACTTACTTTCAATAATCCTTGCAATACACAATACAAACTTTCCCCTTACAATATTGGCAAGTGTACTCATAAACGGAAGGGTATT
This sequence comes from Palaemon carinicauda, assembly GCF_036898095.1. Classification (NCBI taxonomy): domain Eukaryota; kingdom Metazoa; phylum Arthropoda; class Malacostraca; order Decapoda; family Palaemonidae; genus Palaemon; species Palaemon carinicauda. Next base: position 46,331,820 of record NC_090755.1, on the reverse strand, counting down.
CAAACTAAACATGATTTCTTATACCCTAACATACAATACCAAATGAAATTTATATTATATATACAAATCTATATATATATATATATATATATATATATATGTATATATATATATATAAATATATATATATATATATATATATATATATATATATATATATATATATATATATATATATATATATATATATATAATGTTTGTATATAGACACATTGGAGGTAATAGGAGAAGGAACCACGCATGAGTCAGAGCACTCAGTAAAGTGAAGTCACTTGACAGTGTGCCAGCAAAGCCCCTGTGTGAGGTATCTGTTAGGTTATAACAGAGAGGCGAGATGAATGCAACTGAGTTTATTGGATGAACCATCGAGCTTATATACAGATACCTGAGAGCAAGAATGACACAAAATTCAAACAGTACAAAACATGCTATAGCTAGATTAAACAGGTTTATTATCAGTGCTGGGTAGAACGAGAGATAAAAAAAAAAAAGCAATACCGTTACGAGCGTGTATGAAACATGTAGGAATGGCAAAAGAGACACCAAACCATATGGATGAAAAGGAACGCTTCTCTTATTTTCCAACGTTTATTTTCATAATGAATATTCTTATGGCAGAAATGGAGACTAAATGTGATTGGCATTTTATTATTGTTCTGAAAAACGTTGTTAATCATTTCATTATACATTTTACCTTACATTATTCATTCGAACAACAATACTGACCCAAATTTGAAGGCATTCACTTTATATTAAATAATTATTTTGGTCTTCATAATATGTTTTCGTGTAGACCTACTATTATTTATCCATAGTATTTACTGACCGCAAAATTGAATCAGTTTAGTATATACAGTTCTTGACGACTCTTATCGCAATCTGTGTTAAGTTTAACAGTAAATTGCTTACAAGCTTGCATTATTATTATTATTATTATTATTATTATTATTATTATTACTTGCTAAGCTACAACCCTAGGTGGGAAAGGAGGATGCTATAAGCCAAAGGGCCCCAATAGGGAAAATTGTCCAGTGAGGAAAGGAAATAAGGAAACAAATAATTCACAAGAGATTCAATCATTAAAATTAAATATTTTAAGAACAACAACAACATTAAAACAAATCTTTCATATAAAAACTATAAAAACTTTAAGAAAACAAAAGGAAGCAAAATATGATAGAATAGTGTGCCCGAGTGTACAATTAAGCAAGAGAACTCTACACCAAGACAGGGGAAGACCATGGTACAGAGGCTATAGCACTAAAATGACCAGTGTCCTTTGGAGTGTCCTTCTCCTAGAAGAGCTGCTTACCATGACTAAAGAGTCTCTTCTACTTATACTACGAGGAAAGTAGTCACTGAATAATTACAGCGGAGAAGAATTGTTGGTAATAACAGTGTTGTCAGGTGTATGAAGACAGAGGAGAATTTGTAAAGAATAAGCCAGATTATTCTCTGTATGTGTAGGTGAAGGGAAAATAAGCCGTAACCAAAGAGAAGGATCCAATATAGTACTGTCTAGCCAGCCAAAGGACCCAATAACTCTCTAGCGGTAGTGCCTCAACGGGTGGCTGGTGGCCTGGCCATCAATCACATCATCTGATGGAAAAAGCAATTTTCCTTTTGTTTATAATTGCCGAAGATGTGATGATATTTACAGTTTGTTATCATTAATGCATCATTACAGACCTCACAGTGTAAAGACTTTTTTAACTTAAAAACAACAATAATATAAGGTTCTATTTCATTTGATTATTTTGGCAATTGGTAACGGTTAGAAATATAATCATATATATCTTCCATGTCCTTTGAATGTACTTTGCGAATACCTCAAAAATTCTGTCTTGAAGCAAAAGTATTTATGTAATTTATTGAGAGAGAATTATTTATGCTTCTTTAACCAGTTATTATGGGCACCTACTTCAATGGCAAGCTTTGCCACGAATTTTATCCATAAAGTTGTTATAAACAAAGAAACTTTTGTAATCAATAACTAACTGTCTCGCTATTGGTTTATTATTATTGCCCTCCGTGCTTCTTACTTCACCAAATAACAGTTCAATGTGATATTGACCGAATTTTTATTTCTCACCTTTCTCACCAGGCGCCAGGTAGGCTTTTCAAGCCTGTCAGTCGCCCTGCTTCAGAAACTGTCTCCAATGCTGACGATCCTCATATAGCTTCTCTCCTTCAATCTCTTGGAGATTCATACCCCTGCTTTTCGCTCTACTCTCAGTATTTTCCATCCACCTCATCTTCGGCCTACCAACTGGTCTTCTACCTTGAGGTCTCCATTTCAAGAATTTCCTCAGATATCGTTCTTCTTCCATTCTTTTGACATGTCCAAACCATCATAGTTGTCCTCTTTCAATAAAGTCTAAAATCCCCTCCGCTCCTAATTCCCTCCTGATGTCTTCACTTCGAGGTTTATCTAATCTTGTGACACCTTTTATCAATCTCAGTACCTTCATCTCTGTTGCCTAGAGCTGGCTTCTAATCTTTGATGTTAACGTCCAAGACTCATGGCCGTAGGTTAGAATTGGCCTCAGTATGGAGATATGTATTAAAATTTTTACTTTGCGGGGTATGTTCCTATCTTTCAACAGTGGATATTATAGATAAAAGTTATTATTGAATTTATGTACTCTATTGGTTATTTCTAGCTTAGGGGTATTTTCATCACTAAATAGAGCTCCAAAATATTCAAAGTTTCTGCACGGTTTTAATGCTTAACCTTCTAATAAATATCTACCAGTGTTCAAGAGATGAGCATAACTCAGTTTTTTCCTTGCTAATCTTCATGCCATTTATCAAAATGTTATTCCAGTATGTCATTCTCTGTTGAAGGTCTTCTATAATCTCTGCTACAACTGCATGGTCATCAGCATATATTAGATCAGTGGTCATATTCTCGTCAGGATTTTGCTGTCTCATAGATTTATCTATAAGCAATATGAAAAGTAGAAGGGAAAGAACACTACATTGACTTACTCCTGATTGGATTTCAAACCAGTCCTCATTTTTAGTGTTTGTTTTTACTTTGGATCTGATGTTTTGATTGGTGTTATAAATTGCTCTTAGTAGTTTTTCAGGAACCCCCATAATATCTATCTCTCAATGCATCCCATATCTTTTGCCTTAGCACTCGATCAAATGCTTTTTCTAGGTTTATAAAAGCAATATATTTGTCTTTTTTCAACTCCCATCCCTTCTCAAATATCATTTTTAGGGTGAAGATCATGTCTGATATTCCTCTTTCCGGTCTCAAACCACTTTGCCACTCACCTAACTTTAGTTCTACACATTCTCTTAATCTCTTCTCAAGTATTCTGTTGGCCAAGGCACCAGCCGCCCGTTGAAATACTACCGCCAGAGAGTTATGGGGTCCTTTGACTGGCCAGACAGTACTACGTTGGATCCTTCTCTTTGGTTACGGTTCTTTCTCTTTGCCTACACATACGCCGAATAGTCTGGCCTATTCTTAACAGATTCTCCTCTGTCCTCACACACCTGACAACACTGAGGTTACTAAACAATTCTTCTTCGCTCAAGGGGTTAACTACTGCACTGTATTTGTTCTGTGGCTACTTTCCTCTTAGTAAGGGTAGAAGAGACTCTTTAGCTATGGTAAGCAGCTCTTCTAGGAGAAGGACACTCCAAAATCAAACCATTGTTCTCTAGTCTTGGGTAGTGCCATAGCCTCTGTACCATGGTCTTCCACTGTCTTGGGTTAGAGTTCTCTTGCTTGAGGGTACAATCAGGCACACTATTCTATTTAATTTCTCTTCCTCTTGTTTTGTTAAAGTTTTCATAGTTTATATAGGAAATATTTATTTTAATGTTACTCTTCTTAAAATATTTTATTTTTCCTTCTTTCCTTTCCTTACTGGGCTATTTTCCCTGTTGGGGCCCCTGGGCTTATAGCATTTTGCTTTTCCAGCTAGGGTTGTAGCTTAGCAAATAATAATAATAATAATAATACACCTTAAATGCATGTGCCATAAGATATATACCTCTGTAATTGGAACATTCCGAATTCTCTCCCATTTTGTAGATATGGCACATTAAATCTCTTTGCCATTCAGCAGGGGTCTTGCCTCCATTCCATAGCAAGTTCGTTAATTCCAGGAGCCATATGACTCCATCTTGTCCCATATGTTTAAGTAGTTCCATGGGTATCTTATCTAAACCAGGGGCCTTACTATTTTCCATTCTCTTGAGAGCATCTTTCCATTCCATCACTAATATGTCAGGTTCATTGCTCTCATTGATATAAAATTCGAGATGTTCTTCCTCATGTATATTATTGGTGATATTTGATGGTGTTTGAAAATAGTATTTTCAACCTAATTCTATATCTCTGGTCTCGGTGAAGATTGCGCTATTCCTTGGGTCTTTGATTACATAAGTGGGAGGTTGGGACTTCCTTCTGTAATTTTTGGCAGTGTTATATATAAGTTTTCTGGTTCCTTGAAGGTCGTTCATCATGTCTTCACCTTTTGTGAGTGCTTTTATTTTCTCTGTTTCTCGAGTGGCTTCATTATAATTGTTGTGATCTCCAAATCTTGTTTTCATCTATTTCCTAAAGAGTCTCATTTTGATAGCAGCAGATGAGTTCACCAAGGGGTTTCTTTTTTCTTTCTTGTGTACTACATTTGTAGCAGCATCCAAAATTGCTCTTTTGAGTTTTTACTTTGCTGTTGTGTTTGTCTTGCTCTGGTTATGAGAAAACTTTTGATTTTGTTAAACATTCAGTAGTAACGAAAGGTCATCAAATGTAAATAATGAATTTTATGTTAGAACTCTTGAAAATATCTAAATGGGATGTACACTAATCCTAAAACCACATAAGAATGATGAAAAATTCTGATAGAGGAAGGAGTTAAACAGATAGACCCCCTCTCTAATAAATTATTCACAGCATGTCTTGAAGAGGTTTTTAGGAATTCCTATTTTGAAAATGTAGGAATTAATATTAATGGGGAATATCTTAACAACTTGAGATTTGCAGATGACATAATTCTATTTAGTGAATCATGGGAGGAACTGCCTATTATATTAGGAAATTTGAATAGAAAAAGCTCAAATGTATGACTGAAAATAGATATGAGTTAAACTAAGATAATTTTCAATGAAAATGCAAAGAAGCAAATCAGGGTTATGGATAAATCTTTAGAAATTTTTAATGAGTATCCATACTTATGAGAGAGAGTAAGTGTTTTCCTTAGGACATGAGACCAACATTAAATAAAGGATAAGCATAGGGAGGGGGAACCATGCTAGGCGGTAAGACATGCTAGGTGGTAAAACGTGCTAGGCTGTAAACCGTGCTAGGCAGTTCAACCATGCTAGGCGGCGAACCTTGCTAGGTGGTAAACCGTGCTAGGTGGTTTAACCATGCAAGGCAGTAAACTGCACTAGGCAATTAAACCATGCTAGGGGATATATCTTAGCAATCCATGTTTGCCAAAGGTTATACGAATATAAGTGGAGTAGGAACCTATTGGAATAACGAGAGCTTTAGGCGTGGAATGAATTCCCCCCCCCACCCCTCCCACCCCCATATCTCAGTGATGTTACTAGCAGTAGGGTGGCAGATTGAGTTTAAAGCGATAGACAAGATGCCTCTTTGGTTTCTACTCTCTATGCTTTGCGGATAATCTTACTGGAATTAGTATGGACTTAGAGGGGTTACTTGCCTAAGTTAGATAGGAACTGTACATCACAAGGAACTGGCTATCCTTTGATGAATTTAGCCAATGAATCCTCTGTGGATTTATTCAGACAATTGAAAGAGAAAATGACAGAATGGTCACCAGTCTTTGGTGTAGGGGTGTGCTAAGAATCTCCCGGTTTATAATTACTAAAAGAATTGAAAATTGGTAATTGGAATGTTAGAGCCATGAATCAGATTAAGAAGTTACCACAAGTGGAGAATGAATTTATTAAATATGGTTTGGATATCTTGGCCCTATATGAAACACTTTTTAAGGGGATTGGTAAAGAAATCTTAGATTTAGGCAATATATATCTACTCAGGAAGAACAGGTGGAGTTGAAAGGGAAGGGGTAGGAATGATAATGACACCAAGAGCAGAAAGGGAATTAACAGAATGAAGAGCTGTGAATACCTGATCGTTACTTGCAAAGTTTAAATTAAAGCAGTGCAATATGAGTATCATAGATTGCTATACATCAGCAACTGATTCCCCTGAAGAAAGGAAAGATGAATGAATACTATGAAGAACTGACAAGTGTAATTGATGAGATCCCAGAGAGGGATATGAAAATTGTAATTGGCGACTTCAATGCTAAAGTTGGAAGGAATAATCAAGCTATAGAGAATGTGATGGGTGTTAAGTCTTGGCGAAGTTGCAAATAGGATTGGAGCACATTTTATAAGTTTTCGTTCAACAAACAATCTTTTTATTGGAGGTACTCTTTTCCAGCACAAGGAAATCTAATAATATGCATGGACTTCGCCATGTCATAATTACAAAAATCAAATAGATCACATAGCAATTAATAAAGAGAGAAGGAGGACTGAGAAATGTAAGAAGCTATAGAGCTGCAGATATTGGTAGTGATCACCAGCTCTTCATTTTCACACTGAAATTAAAACTGAAAGCACTCAAAAGAAATGTAGATAGAATGCCCAGGTTTGATTCGATACAACTAAGCTTCTAGAAGATGCGCAGAGAGAAACATTTGCAATTGAATGTAGGAATCGATTTGGAGTCCTGGACACTTTAAGAGACGAAGAAAAGACAATTAATCAAGAATGGTGTGAAATTAGGAACATATATCAGTCAGTTGGTAGTGAACCAAGGATACCAAATAATACCTGAGATACTATATCAAGGAAACAAAGACATGAATTGATTGTTGAAAAGTTTTGAGGAAGTAATAAAAATTACAAAGTAGAGCATGCTAAGTATTCCAGCATTGATAGTGAGGTCCAAAGAAAAGCCAGGAATGACTGGAGAGAATATTCAGAGAGGAAAGTAGATAAGGCTGACAAAGCTATGAATTCAGGGAGTGGCTATGGTGTAAGAATTGCTCATAAAATTATTAATAAAATCTGTACGGGGGCAAAAATGAAGAAGCAACATACCAAACAAAATGAGAGATGATATGTTATAACAACAGATGAAGAAAGACAATGATAGATGGAACACTTTAGTGAGGTCATGAATAGGACATATGAAGGGAATAATTTCATTGAAATACCTAAAGCTGAGGAAGACCTTGATGTGCCCATGAATGAATTCACTGTGTTTGAAGTTGAAGCTGTCCTTAGAAAATCAAGATGGAATATCAGCTGAGATGATTTTAGCCAAAAATGAAGTGACTCCCAGAATACTTACAAGGTTATTTTATAGAATGTGGCATAAAGAAGAAAAACCTGATGAATGGGAGCTGGGAGACTTGGGGAAAATGGCAGAAATAGGAGATCTGAATGATTGCAATAATTACAGAGGCATCACACTTACATCAGTCGTCATAAAAATATACAGTATGCACATTTTAAATAGACTAGAGAGAAAACATTGATGAAAAGCTGATATATGAACGAGCAGGAATTCGAAAAGGTATAAGTCATACTGACCAAATTTTCATTAAAAGACATGATGATGATGATGATGATGATGACGAACATTTAATTTTTGTTTATTGAGTTATAAAAAGCCCAATTTTTCAGAGTAAGAATGACCATCTCTCCAGTTGACATTGTGACGGGCCGAGAGAGGAGTTGTGAACTCAAAGGCAGGATGCAATCAAGTGAGTTTTATTAAGGAACACTCTTCTTTATATACAAAACCTCAAGGCAACAGGACATAACATGTTCGAGAGACAGACAATGTTCAGAGCAAAACCGGAGACATGATCATTCAGGTTCTTTTTAGTGCGAGGGAAGAGCGCAGATACAAGCATAATATATACAAAATAGTTATGTACAATTGTGTGACACAAGGTTGGTACATGGCTCCCCCCCTAAAAATGACATACTGTACATGTTAAATACGGCGCCTTGATCTAGAGAGGCGAACTGTAGGCGGGTCATCTGGCAGAAGATAAGCAGGTTTTAGACGATCAATGGAGACCCAGTCTTCTTTGCCCCGAATGTTTAGTAGGAATGCCTTCGGACTGCGTCGGATCACAAGGAAAGGGCCTGTGTAAGGGGGCGTTAGTGGTGGCTTGCTAGTGTCATTGCGCAGGAAGACGTGCGTTGTAGAGTGCAAGTCCGTTGGTATGTGATGCTTCGCTGGGGGCTTGTAAGTCTGGCGGCACGGAGTAAATTTTCCCACGACGTGACGTATGCGCTGGAGATCGTTGGAGGAGGTTGTAAAAGGAAAAAATTCGGCAGGGACGACCATTTCAGCTGCCGAGACGTCGAGGGCGTCTTTAGGAGTGGTCCTTAGTCCCAGGAGGACCCAGGGAAGTTGAGTAAACCAGTTGCAATCCTTGCAGCGGGACATTAAAGCTGCTTTGAGGGTGTGATGAAAACGTTCAACCATTCCATTGGCAGCGAGGTTGTAGGCCGTTGTCTGATGTAGGGTGATGCCCAGGAGATTCGCTAATGACGTCCACAATTGAGAGGTGAAAGTGGTTCCCCTGTCAGAAGTAATATGCTCAGGGATACCGAATCTTGAAATCCATCCAGAGAGTAAGGCGGATGTACATGAGGCGGACGTTGCAGTTTCCATGGGAATGGCTTCAGGCCAACGAGTGGAGCGGTCGATGACGGTAAACAGGTAACGATGTCCTTGTGATGTGGGTAGGGGGCCTACAACGTCGATGTGAATGTGTGCGAAACGACGCTGAGGTTGAGGAAAGGTGCCCACTCCTGAATCCGTGTGTCGATGTACTTTGGAAGTTTGGCAAGAAATACAGGCGCGGACCCAATCCTTAGCATCCTGAGAAATGCCGTGCCAAATGAACTTTGCCTTCAGCAGCTGTGCAGTAGAACGGCACGAGGGATGTGAAAGGCCGTGAATGAAATCAAACACCTGTCGGCGCATGGGAGCAGGAATCCAGGGTCGCGGTCTACCAGTACTGATGTCAAAGAGGAGGGTGGTGTTGGAGTCTTCGACGGGAAAATCTTCCCAACGGAGGGACGTGCAGGATGTCCTACAAGCTTGATACTCTGGATCCTGTCGTTGGGCTTCAGCCAGGGCGTTGTAATCCAATCCCAGTTGAACGGCAGCCAACGTGTTTCTTGACAGGGCATCGGCAACGGGATTCATTTTCCCAGGGACGTATTGGAGGGTGCAATTGTATTCAGCCATGGCGGAGAGATGTCGGCATTAACAGGCGGACCAGGCGTCAGACTGTCGAGTGAAGGCGTGCACCTGACGCATGTGGTCTGTGCGAATGACGAAGGGCGTACCTTCTAAGAAATGGCGAAAGTGACGAACAGCCAATTGCACCGCCAGCAATTCTCGATCGAAGGAAGAATAACCCGATTCCGCCTTGGACAGTTTTCTGCTGAAGAAGGCCAATGGGTGGGGCGAGCCTTTGACCACCTGCTCGAGTACTGCACCAATAGCGACGTCGCTGGCCTCGGTGGAGAGAAGGAGAGGGGCTGCTTCTTGAAGGGGACCCCACTTCAGGTCCTTTGGCTTGCCCTTGAGGTAGGCGTAGAGGGGAGCAAGAGTGGCGGCAATGGCTGGCAGAAAACGGTGATAAAAGTTGATCATGCCCAAGAATTCCTGCAGAGCTTTGACGGTCGAGGGCGCGGGGAAGTTCTGAACGGCTGCTACCTTCTCAGGGAGGGGATGGACTCCTTCAGGAGTGATACGGTGCCCTAAGAACGACACTTCGTTGGCGCCAAAGGTACACTTGTCATACCGGACTACAAGGCCGTTTTGTTGCAGGCGGTCGAGCACGATGCGCAGGTGACGGAGGTGTTCCTCTTTTGAAGAGGAGAACACAAGTATGTCGTCCACATATCATACACAGAAAGGGAGGTCCCCTAAGATGCCATCCATGAGACGTTGAAACGTTGCCCCAGCATTACGAAGGCCAAAACAGGAGTAATTGAAGGTGTATGTACCAAACGGAGTGGTGATAGCGGTCTTGGGGATGTCCTCTGGGTTCATAGGCACCTGATAATACCCCTTCAGGAGGTCGAGCGTAGAGAAAACCTTCGCTTTGTGCAGGTAGGAGGTCACATCGGCAATGTTTGGGAAGAGATAGTGATCCGGTTCTGTTTGCATGTTCAGGCGCCTGTAATCCCCGCACGGACGGAGGGAGCGATCTTTCTTCAGAACGATGTGTAAAGGTGACGACCATGGGCTGGAGGCCTTTTAGCAAAGGCCCATTTTCTCAATTTCGGCGAACGTCTGTTTGGCAGCTGCCAATCGTTCCGGTGCCAGAAGTCTGAATTTTGCGAAGACTGGGGGTCCCGTCGTCTTGATATGGTGATAAATACCGTGCTTGGCAGGAACCGTGGGCGTTTGGCGAAGTTCTGGACGGAAAACTTCCGGGTACGACGTGAGGAGGTGGGCGTAGGCATCCGTGGGTGCGCTGATGTGGAGAGCGAGGTTAAAGGGGGCGGGTTGAAGAGGTGTCGACAAGTACGAGTCTGCGTTGACCAATCGTCGGTGGGCGACATCGACCAGAAGGTGGAAATGAGAGAGGAAATCCGCACCCAGGATTGGCATTGTGACGTCAGCAACGAGAAACTTCCAATTGAATTTACCGTTTCCGAACGATAATGTGAGGTTCTCGTAACCGTAGGTGGGTATCGCAGATCCGTTGGCAGCTACCAAGCGGACGTCGGCAGATGTAGACAGACTACGTCGTGCCTTGAAGAGTTTCCTTGGCAAAAGAGAACGACAAGCACCCGTGTCTACCGAAAATCGCACGCCCGTTCCTGCATCCTGTAAAAAGAAAAGATTAGAAACATGGGAGGCCACCGCCACAAGCGATGGCCTACTTACACGTTTTTTGGCCACTGACAATCCTTGGCACATTTCTTTGCGGTTGCCCCGAATCTGAAGTGGTAGTAGCAAAACTGCGGCGGATGGGAGGTAGTAAGTGGCTGTGGAAGTCGTTCGTTGGGGCGCGAGCGATTGGTGGGTGGTGGGCGGCTTTGTCGCCGCTTCGGCACGTCACGGGGTAGGCGTGTATGTCCTACGGCATTCATGTCAGCTTCAGTTGACGTTGAATAGGCATCCTCGTCGTCAGGGGTGGAGGCGTTGATGGAGGTCTTGAAGTGGCTGTCCATAAGGGCGTCGGCTTTGGTCATCAAGTCCTTTATGGGTAAACTATAGACATCGGGTATGGCAGCGCGTACAGGTTCGGGTAAACGGCGTATCCAAAGGGCACGGAGTAGGTTCACCTCACGAGGAGAGCCGTCTGCGGCAGGTTAAAGGCGAGCGATACTGGTCATTTCCCTGAGGGCAAGTGAAGCCCTTTGGTCCCCCAACGGTTGTTGCGAGACCTGGAAAAGTTTTGCTATACGGGCGGCTGGCGACGGCGAGTACTGCTGCAGAAGGAATGTTTTGAGGGCGTCATACGCTATTGGGGTGTCTCCTTGTTCACAAAGCCAGTCGGATATTTCTGGGAAGGTGTCCTCGGGTATCGCCGCAAGAACATAATCCGCTTTGGTGGTTGAGCGAGTCACGCCCCTGATACGAAACTGGACTTCTGAGCGCTGAAACCAAGCAAACGCTTCTCCGCTGGCGAACGGTGAAAGTTTCAATGGAGCGGCCGCAGCGCCAACTGCTGTAGTAGAGTCCGTCTCCGTCATAGTACCAAAGATGGAGGGGCGAGGGAGGTGGGGGTGGAAGGCAGTGGGAGCGAGTCGACTTCCGGGGTCACCAATGTGACGGGCCGAGAGAGGAGTTGTGAACTCAGAGGCAGGATGCAATCAACTGAGTTTTATTAAGGAACACTCTTCTTTATATACAAAACCTCAAGGCAACAGGACATAACATGTTCGAGAGACAGACAATGTTCAGAGCAAAACCGGAGACATGATCATTCAGGTTCTTTTTAGTGCGAGGGAAGAGCGCAGATACAAGCATAATATATACAAAATAATTATGTATAATTGTGTGACACACGGTTGGTACAGCATATATATATATGTATATATATATATATATATATATATATGTATATATATATATATATATATATATATATATATATATATATATATATATATATATATATATATATATATATACTGTATATATATATGTGTGTGTGTATATATACACATGTACAGTATAAAGTGTATATATGTATATATATATATATATATATATATATATATATATATATATATATATAAATATATATATATATATATATATATATATATATATATATATATATATATATGTACATATATATATATATATATATATATATATATATACTGTATATATATATATATATATATATATATATATATATATATATATATATATATATATATAAATATATATATATATATATATATATATATATATATATATATATATATATAAATATATATATATATATATATATATATATATATATATATATATATATATATATATATATATAGAAATATGTATATATATACATATATATGTATAAATATATATATATATATATATATATATATATATATATATATATATATATATATATATATATATATATATATATATATATATATATATATATATGTATATATATATCTATATATACATATATATATATATATATATATATATATATATATATATATATATATATATATATATATATGTATATATATATATATGTGTGTGTGTGTGTGTGTGTGTGTGTGTATGCTTGTGTGTGTATTTATTATTTTACGATTATGGCTCCAAGTCTGGTCACCCAAAAATACATTATGCTATATCTTGTGACTTAGAACCAAACATATAATACAATATATACTATGACTAGCAAGTTAATCAACCTCTCGAATTCTTAACACACTAGTTTGCTTTTACATTAAAACTGTTACACTTTGAAATATTAATACACGAATTTTGAGACAGTTAAATAACTCCCAGACAGTAATATATAAAACACTGAATATCCAAAGGTCTCTTAAGTACACTCAAAACCAAACTTGGTGATTATTCTGA
>NC_090755.1:46303697-46311197 GCF_036898095.1 Palaemon carinicauda | reverse complement strand
GACTCAATATCTACTCATAGTCCCATTTCAAATGATATTATCTGGCGTTGAATTTCCTTTTCTCCGGATATTTTTGGCATTATGATATTATACTCCTCATTGCCGAGGTTTGTGTGGCCATGCGTGGCCACTAATGCTTAGTGTTATTGCCTTGAAAGGGGAAATACCATTAGATGCCTTCCTTAGGTTATGAAGAATTATTTTCGAAAAGACTTGAGAAACAGGTGAATGAATATCTATATTACCATTCAATGTTTTATATATTTAAAATGCATTAAGCATATCAATAATAATCTTCAATCAAATATGAAACTTTATGAATCTAAATATTTAAGTTTTTCTTTTGTTTCTATGATCTCCAACTAGCATAAGCTTCATGGAGTGAAGATAATAAATGATCTTAGCCTATATAGCAAACTTGGTTAGGTTTTCAGTCATAACCTGTGATCTGTCACCTTTTACTGTATCTAATAAATCGAGGCATTTTATCAAAATCAATTATTTCGATATTCTTATCATATTCTTACCATAACTAATTTGCCCTACTCTATAAGAGTTGACTTCGACTCACTAGTGTGAATAATAATAATAATAATAATAATAATAATAATAATAATAATAATAATAATAATAATAATAATAAAAATAATAATACGCAAATGTTAAAAATTTTTCATGACACCAAATGTTTGACTTTTTATTAAATTATATGTAATGATTTAAAATTTATCCAATCTGCGGTCGTTGTAGGCAATAAGATACGTCCCTGCCTGGGAAACTGTTGGGTGGGAGTTCAAGAAGAATTAAAGCTCGATAGCTTTTAATACTGTCTGTAACATCACCATTATCGTGAGCTAATTATGGGACATTTTGGTGGAGCCCATAGGACTACCTGCTAAATTAGTAGCCATTGGCTGGTCCTGCCTGGTCCTAGCTTGGTGGAGAGGGGACTTGGTCTTGGATTATATGCATATATGATATGTCTCTAGGGCATTTCCAGTTTCTTGCCTCTGTCATTCGAGAGTGAAATTTAAACCCTTAATAATTTAAAAATTTTCATCATATTTTGTAGTTTGATTATTTTTAGCTTGTCTGCTGATTTTGCTATAAATAACACATACCCATACCTAGTCATTTTACATTTTATCATGTCCAATCATATGTAATATGAAGATTACTACCATACTCAAAGATCTGGATATTTTTATCATACTTAATGATGCAGGCATATGTTTTTGAGGTACCTAATGAATTTAATATTTTTAATGTACTCAAAGATTTAAGTATTTCACCATACACAATTATTCAAATATTTCTATCATACACAGTGATTTAGATTTCTTTATCATACGCAATGATTTAAATATTTTTATCATAATGATTTGATACTTTTTCACACCCAAGGATTTGAGTATTTATCATATCTATCGATCTGAAGTTTAGCATAACCAATGAAATGAAGATTTTGTCATACCCAATGATATGACTCTTTTTATATCTAAGAATGAGATTATTCAACGCTTCGTAATTTTCTAAACATACACAAAGACTTTTACTTCATGATGATACAAAGTCACTGTGCTGTTTATAATAAATGTGAATTTGGTATAGTCAAGGTAATACTTAAGATCTCGAATGTTCCAAGTAAACTTCCTTTTAGCCTCATCTTGAAACATTTGTTCCACCTTTCATCTAATGTTTTTTAGGGATAGTAACAATGCTCTGATTTTTACAGCTTCCAAAATGATTAGCTAATCTGGAAAATAACAGCCCCGAAGAATGATTTAGAGGCAGCAGTATTATGTTGATAAACTGCCTCATTTGTATGAAAGTTTTCACAGATGAAAGCAAAGACACAAATTAATGATTTGCCTTTTGACCTTGAATTTTCGTCTGTATTTTCAGAGAGAAATTCTTCCGAAAATTTTTGTAGCTGAAATCGACCTTATGATACGCCATGAGTTACCTCGCTTTTTGACAGCATCGTTTATAGGATTTATGTTGCAGTCATTCTTTTCCCTCGATTTGTCCCCATTTCGTTCTTTCTCTTTTACGTTTGAAATTTATCTTTTTTTTTTCATTTATTTTGGAAACTAATTTGATTCTATTACACCATCATAAACTTGAAAGGATCAAAATCAACATGAGAGATAGAATAAAGGAGTGGATCGATGCATTTGGACTGTACCAGCAGGCGCTGAGGCCTGTGAGGCTATTCAGCACCCAAGTACAGATAGGGGAAAACCTTCCAGTTTAACTATGAAGCAAAAGTTCGAAGTAGTTAGACATTGAGGTGGAAAAAATGCACAAGTGTATAAAGCGAGTGCAACTAATGCAAGGGATGCAATGCCTACAGCTTCCCGTATGAGGTGCACTGGGGAAGGATTGGCCAGAAGAGTGTGATAACATTAGCCAGACTGAATAATTCAAGTTTCATAATTGAAACATCCAAATTGCATTAAGAGAAAGTCAAAAGAGATATATTTTTAAACATGTGTTCATGAAAAACAAAATAGATCCATTCTTTAAACTCATCCGGGTACATATACTTTATTCAAAGTTACTGACTGTGAAATGGATATGCTTTTCAATTTATTTTTAATACTCAATCCTACTTACTTTTACAAGAGAGAGAGAGAGAGAGAGAGAGAGAGAGAGAGAGAGAGAGAGAGAGAGAGAGAGAGAGAGAGAGAGAGAGAGAGGACTTAATTAGTAAATAGAGGTGGAGACGATCAAATGCTATGGTATGTAGAAAGAGCGTGTTATTACTTTTGGGTATTGGGTAAACCACCCGTGCAATAAATTAATTACTTTATATGTAGCTTAAACTCGAAATCATGGAGAAGGAGAGAAATCTTATAATTTATAATTTTAAGATGAACAAGTTTTCATTCATCTTGCTAACATTTTCATGAGAAGAAAACGTTTTTGTTGGAGTGAAATTCGTTGATCTTAAATCTATTTCGCTCAGAAACCAAAAGTTTCTGGAAAAGCTGAAATCTTCTTACATCTAATATGATTACAAGAGCAGTGGACCTTTGCCACAATAGGGTGAAAATATAAAAACCTTTTCATGTACCTACGAGCACTCATCCATTCGTAGAGAATAGTGGTCCTGCCACCCATCTGTGGCTTTTTTTAACTCCCGTGAAATTCCAGCAGAGAAAAGAAAATGTTTCATCCGGGTTATTCTTTAACTGTCCAATTAAGAAACCTGATTCCCCACTGTGCGTTGATAGCCTTAATTACATTTTAAGGCTCGAGGATGTCATTGCCCTGGGGCAATATTGCAGAGTCAGACGACTAATCAAGCTGCTTTATGGGAGAGAGAGAGAGAGAGAGAGAGAGAGAGAGAGAGAGAGAGAGAGAGAGAGAGAGAGAGAGAGAGAGAGAGAGAGAACTTAATTAGTAAATAGAGGTGGAGACGATCAAATGCTATGGTATGTAGAAAGAGCGTGTTATTACTTTTTGGTAAACCACCAGTGCAATCAATTAATTACCTCATGTGTAGCCTAAGCCTAACATGAGTTTGTGATTACTCCGTGGCACATTATTTTTTAGAAAATTTTCGAAAACAAAAATAGAAAAAGTAATTTTCCTTTGTTGACATCTGGTAATTGTTTTCCTTTATGAGGCTTATGGTTGTTTGCTAATTTATGGTAGCTGGCTATTTTACGACAAACCAAGAATTTTTTTCAATATTATTCATTCTGTCCGTTCGGCTTTATGTCTGTTCGGCTTCTTGTCCGTTCGGCTTCATGACTGTTCGGCTTCTTGTCCGTTCGGCTTCATGACTTCGGCTTCTTGTCCATTCGGCTTCATGACTGTTCGGCTTCCTGTCCATTCGGCTTCTTGGCTTTGGCCTCTTGTCTTTCGGCATAATTGTGTTCGGCATCATGTCCGCACACGATTTTATCATGCTCGCTTCACCCGCAAGAAGAACCAGACTCATGCACAGCTGAAATCCATTGTGCCTCTGCTGAAGATTGATCTTGAGTTTTCTGGCAATTGATGTCGAAAGTCATTGACACCGATATCGTTTGTTATGAATTAGGAATACAAATAAATTCAAATTTAAACCCTAAAGGAGATGTTCTTTTAAAAGTTAAATATTTCTCAGAAGACCTGCTTTTGAAATAAATTTAGAAAATCTTCTCCTATTTCGATGGGACAGATCCAGGCGATAGACTTTTACCAAATAAAGTTCTCCCGATTGACATTAGTTAAATCCGTCTCTGCTGGACATACTTCTGTCTAATTGGAATCAACTAATCTCCATTCTGATTGATACCTGGTAAGTTTGTAACAGTCGGCCATAAATGATAGTTTGTTACCAACACTTTAGTCTTTGGAACATTCAAATATTGAGAAAAAAAATAGGTTTCAACCCTATTTCGGAAAGACTAAGTTCTTTATATATATATATATATATATATATATATATATATATATATATATATATATATATATATATATATATATATATATGTGTGTGTGTGTGTGTGTGTGTGTGTGTGTGTGGCTGTGTTTGTATGTGATTGATTGATTTGAAGTTCTCTGGCATCCTGACATCATATATACTGTATATATATATATATATATATATATATATATATATATATATATATATATATATATATATATATATATATATATACTGTATATATTATCATTATTATTGTTATTGAATGCTAAGTTATAACCGTAGTTGGAAAAGCAGGATGCTATAAGCCCAGGGGCCCCAACAGGGAAAATAGCCCGGTGAGGAAAGGAAACAAGGAAAGATAAAATATTTTAAGAATAGTAACAACATTAAAATAAATATTTCCAATATAAACTACAAAAACTTAACAAAACAAGAGGAAGAGAAACTAGATAGAAAAGTGTGCCTGAGTGTACCCTCAAGCAAGAGAACTTTAGCCAAAGACAGTGGGCAAAGGGAAAGTACCATAACCAGAGAGAAGGATCCAATGTAGTACTGTCTGGCCAGTCAAAGGACTCCATAACTCTATAGCGGTAGTATCTCAACGGGCGGCTGGTGCCCTAGCCAACCTACTACATATATATATATATATATATATATATATACATATATATATATATATATACATATATATATATATTCATATATAGTATGTGTATATATATATATATATATATATATATATATATATATATATACATATATATATATATATATATATGTATATATAGAAGGTACTCCTATCGAAATGGGGTTGAAACCTATGTTTCAGAACTGTATATATATATATATATATATATATATATATATATATATATATATATATATATATATATACATATATATATGTATATATAGAAGGTACTCCTACCGAAATGGGGTTGAAACCTATGTTTCAGAACTGATATTAAGAAGTATTTTTTTCTTAATATTTGAATGTTTCAAAGACTAAACTATCATATATGGTCGACTGTTACAAAGTTACCAGGTAGCAATCAGAATGGAGATTAGTTGATTCCAATTAGACAAAAGTATATCCAGCAGAGACGGATTTAATTAACGTCTCTCGGGAGAACTTTATTGGTTTAAAGTCTATAACCAGATCTGTCTCATCAAAATAGAAGAACATTTGAAAAAACTCTTGCATCTAAAGTGGCTTCTTGCTCTGAGAAATATCTCAAGGTGGAAAACATAAATGTTAACCCTTAGAATAACCTTTGCCCTTTAGAAATAGTTCAAGGTGTCAAATACCTGTACACTGCCTTCTCAATATAGTGCTGAATGCCAGGTTATTGTAATTATCACATTAATTTGATATAAAGCATTCTTTCAATTTTAAATTGATATATTTTGTAAATAATACCTCTCTAAAAGATTATCTGAAAATCTGTGAAGAAAAAGAGGCTAAGCATGGTGTTATTGTAATAAACATGTTGATGATAATGATAATGAGAATAATAATAATGATGGAAGTAATAATAGAGTGATAATAACAGCTCTTTGCAATCAAAGGATACCATTTGAAATACATAATGGACCAAACAAGCAGTTGATTACGCCATTGAAAGGGATCTATGCAAATATGTCTAAAACAATTTGTCTAGAATGCAATTAATGTAAAACAATTTGTCTAAAACAATTTCTCGTAAGTATGACTCAGCTACAAGCAAATTGACTGGAAATACAATTTGTCTAAAATTCATTTTTTATCAGCCGTATATATATATACAGTATATATTCTATCTATCTACATACCAAGGTACTTCCCCTAATTTTGGGGGGTAGCCGACATCAAACAAATAGAAAAAGGGGACCTTTCCTCTCTAAGCTCCTCCCAGCATTACGAGAGACTCAGTGAGTTTGTCAGGTACTGCTAGGGTGCCACAGCCCACCCTCCCTGTTATCCCCTACAGATGAAGCTTCATAAGCTTCATACTGCTCCTACCTTCATGGTCATCCAAGGCGACCGGAGGAAGCAGCAGGGTCTACTGGAACTGCGTCACAATCGCTCGCCATTCATTCCTAATTCTAGCACGCTCTCTTGCCTCTCTCACATCTATCCTCCTATCATCCAGAGCTTTTTTCACTCCATCCATCCACCCAAACCTTGGCCTTCCTCATGTACTTCTCCCATCAACTCTTGCGTTCATCACCTTCTTTAGCAGACAGCCATTTACCATTCTCTCAACATGGCCAAACCACCTCAACACATTCATATCCACTCTAGCTGCTAAATCATTTCTTACAATCGTTCTTACACTCACAACCTTGTTTCTAACCCTATCTACTCGAGATACACCAGCCGTACTCAAACACATTCAATTTCTGTCTCTCCGTCACTTTCATTCCCCAAAACATAGATCCATATATCACAGTTGGTAAAATAACTTTCTCATACAGAACTCTCTTTACATTCATGCCTAACCCTTTATTCTTTACCGCTCCCTTCACTGCCCCTGCCCCTAACACTTTGCAACCTTCATTCACTCTCTGACGTACATCTGATTCCACTCCACCATTTGCTGCAACAACAGACCTCAAGTACTTAAACTGATCTACTTCCTCAAGTAAGTCTCCATTCAACATGACATTCAACCTCGCACCACCTTCCCTTTTCGTACATCTCATATCATTACTCTTACCCACATTAACTCGCAACTTCCTTCTCTCACATACCCTTCCAAATTCTGTCACTAATCGGCCAAGCTTCTCTTCCGAGTCTGCAACCAGTACGTATCATCCGCAAACAACAACAGATTTACTTCCCATTCATGATCATTTTTGTCTATCAGTTTCAATCCTCGTCCAAGCACTCGAGCATTAACCTCTCTCACCACTCCATCAACATACAAGTTAAACAGCCTTG
The DNA here is from genome assembly GCF_036898095.1 of Palaemon carinicauda. Lineage (NCBI taxonomy): Eukaryota > Metazoa > Arthropoda > Malacostraca > Decapoda > Palaemonidae > Palaemon > Palaemon carinicauda. The sequence goes on along the minus strand of NC_090755.1, from coordinate 46,303,848 downwards.
GCAACATCCCACATCCATGTCTTAGCCCCACTTTCCCTGGAAACCAGTCGCTCACTTCATTTCCTATCCTAACACACGCTTCACTACTTTTGTAGAAACTTTTCACTACTTACAACAACCTTCCACCAATTCCATATAACCTCATCTCATT
>NC_090755.1:46281197-46298697 GCF_036898095.1 Palaemon carinicauda | reverse complement strand
CTACACTAGACTAGCTTCGTAAGAACATGTAAAACGTAGTTATTTTGAAGCCGAAAAAGAGAATAAGATACATTCGATATACTGACTGAAGCTTTTGTATCCCTATCATTTTGCTCCTCATGACTATCTTATTATTATTATTATTATTATTATCATTATTATTATTATTATCATTATCATTATTATTACATCCGCCAAGGAGGTTATATTTTCCAGACGGTTTATTTTTTTATTTATTTGTGTATGCGTCTCTGTAGACAGGATTACGTTTGATATAATAGACGGATTTTGATGAAATTTTCACCACATATAGATCTTGGGTAATGGACGACCTCATTAAAGTTTGAAGATGATCTGGATCTGGATCTGGATTCTAGTTTATTTATTTGCCCTTATGTCTCTCTGAGGACAGGAATATGTTAAAACTATTCGGCGGATTTCGCCGAAATTTGCACCACAGATAGATCTTTAGTCATGGAAGACCCATTGAATTTTGGAGATGATCCGGACCGGGATTCCAGTTAGTTTATTTATTTTCCGGTGTGTCTATCTGTGGACAGGCTTACACCAAAACTCCTTGACTGGATTTTGACAAAATTTTCACTACAGATAGATCTTAGGTCATGGACGACCCCATTCAATTTTAAAATGATCCAGATCCGGATTCGGATTCTAGATCCAGATTTTAATTTTTTACCATTTTAAAGATAACGTCTTACACCAAGAACGAGTCCATTAACATTTAAAGATGACCTGGTTCCGGATCCGGAATCAGGATCACATACAAATCGAATGTCTTTCTTTTGTGTTAACGTCACCCTTAGGTGGAGGTTAAGAATTCTCTGATTGCTCCTGTTATTATTATTATTATTATTATTATTATTATTATTATTATTATTATTATTATTATTATTATTATTATTATTAATATCATTATTATTAATATTATTATTATTATTATTACTTACCAAGCTATAATTGTTATTAGAAACTGGCTTTAACATGGAAATTATATCAATGAGGCTAGGAAATAAGAAATTAGCAATCAAATTCTATCTAACTAATGAATAAGAAATATAAGATATTTTAAAATCAATAACAACGTTGAAATAGACCAGCCATAGAACGATACTTAGGTCAATCTATTTAACAGGAAAGAATGTACAAACAGTTTGAAGTTGTGGTCAAGAAAAATATATCAGAAAACACCAAAAACCCAGAGCCCTACATAGAGTGTAGACGACTGATTTCATGACGTCATCTTGCGTCTCTCCCGCTCCGCTATAGTAAAGACTCAACACTCCAATATCTACCTCTATGTTAACTTAAGGTCGCTATTATCCTTAAAGATGATAATCAAAATTCACCTGATAGCTTATAATTTTATTACAGTTATAACTAGAGGGGCACTCAGTAGAGCGCAGACCTCTGCCACGGCAGCTTATTTCTCAGCCTTTTGCTCATCCTTGACTTACGACCTAGAATTTTCAAAATTTAATCACTTCCATGTCACAACACAACAATTAATCCCAGAAAGTATCAGTACTCTATGAGTAAAATTGTGGCCAAAAAGTTGTTCAAAGACAAACGACCTTTTGCTGAACCTTGTCCTTGACTTTTGACCTAGGACTTTCAAAATTGAATCATCTCCCCGTCTCATCATAACAATTAATCCCTGAAAGTTTCACTACTCTTTGAGAAAAATTGTGGTCAGGAAGTTGTTCACTCACAAACAAACAGACAAACAACGGCGAAAACATAACCTCCTTTCCAACTTCGTTGGCGGAAGGAAATTATAGTCATGAGAACATGGGATATGAAGCTCAATCCTAACAAAACTCAAAGTATGATTGTAAGTAGGTCAAGGATGGTGGCTCCTCATCCTGATCTCAGTATTGATAATGTATCTTTGAATTTGTATGACTTAAAATTTTAGTTGTGATTCTCGACAGCAAATTTATTTTTGAGAAACAGATTAGGTCTGTTTCTTCTTCAATTACACAAAAAATTGGCTTATTGAGAAAGTCTTTTAAGATTTTCGGTAATCAATCTATTCAGAAGAAGTGTTTTTATTCTTTCATTCTACCTTGTTTTGAGTATTGTTCTCCTGTGTGGTGTTCAGCTCCTGATTCTCATCTTAATTTGTTGGACAGAAACTTACGGTCTATTCAATTTCTTATTCCTGATCTAGATATTAATCTTTGGCACCGTCGTTCAATTAGTTCATTATGCATGTTGCAAAAGGGTTTCATAACTCTGACCATCCTTTACATTCAGATCTCCTTGGACAATTCTATCCTGTTCGTAATAGTAGGCAGGCAGTTAATTCTAATAGCCAGGCCTTCTCCATCATGAGGCTCAATACTACACAGTATTCTAGAAGTTTTATTCCAGCTGTTACCAAGTTGTGGAATGATCTTCCTAATCGGGTAGTTGAATCAGTAGAACTTCAAAAGTTCAAAGTTGGAACAAATGTTTTTATGTTGACCAGGCTGACATGAGTCTTTTTATAGTTTATATATGACATATCTGTTTTTGACGTTGTTAATAGTTTATATAGGACATATCTGTTTTGACGTTGTTACTGTTTTTAGAATGATTTATTGTTAACTTGTTCTCTTCATTTATTTATTTCCCTCTTTCCTTTCCTCACTGGGCTATTTTTTCCTATTGGAGCCATTGGGCTTTTAGCATCTTGCTTTTCCAACTAGGGTTGTAGCTTGGCTAATAATAATAATAATAATAATAATAATAATAATAATAATAATAATAATAACAACAACAGGATTTCAACATTATATAGTTACCTATTTTCATTACAGTAGTCTTCATCATCATAATCTTACATCCTGATTGTCTTCCTTTTGTTTATAACAAACGTTTTTCACGAATATTCTCTTGTTTTTTAGTATCAATGTGTAAAAGCTTGGTGGAAAAAAATTAGCCGTTTATTCTTGACGTCATGGTAAGAAGAAAAGTGTATGTTTTTTTGCCTAAGTGTTCGCCAAGTACATAAGCGTTCTAAATAAATTGTTTTTGTTCCTCAAGCTATTTTCCCTTCCTTTAAAGATTCTCTTCAACCCACAATTAACCAAAACATCTATTATTGCAATAAGCTAGGCAGTTTGCTTTATATTTAAAAGAATATATATATATATATATATATATATATATATATATATATATATATATATATATATATATATATATATATATATACATTGTAACAGTTTTGATTCTTTTATCTCATCACTCATTCTTTCCTGCACTGTTAATAGACCATCCTGTCTTTTTATGGTAATTCATGCTTTTTCATTTTTGAATTTTTATGACGTTCTTGCTCGAAAGGCACTATGAAAACTTGATGATTGTTTAATTAAGTTTAGTTGCATCCACCTCGCCTCTCAGTTATCACCTAACTGGGGCCTACACACATTGGTTACCAGCAGAGTGTCCACTCCCTCCCGCATGCCCCCTCACTGCTCTGGCCAACAGTTTGAAGAGGCCACCCAGCGAACCTTCCTCTTCAGCATACTCCGCCTCAATGAAACTGGCCCCCTTCGCAAGCAGAGAAGCATTCGTCTGATTCCAGCGTATTGAAGTCCAGTTTTGCTTCAAAGGTGTGACTCAGTCAAGCACCAAAGCAGATTACACTCTCGCAACGATCCACAAGGACACTTTCCGACAAATCTCTGATTGGCTGTGAGAGCAAGGGGACACCCCAATAACGTACGACACCCTAAAATCATACCTTCTGGAGCAGTATTCTCCATCAGCGGCTACTCTCAGAGCAAATTTGTTTCAGCACACTCCACAACCATTGTGGAAGAAAAAGCTTTGCTCACCCTCAAAGAAATGACCAGTATCGCTTGCCTGCAACCTACTGTCAACGGGTCTCCTCGAGAAGTGAATCTACTTTGTGTCCTTTGGGTAAGGCGCCTACTGAACCTGTACATGTTGCCATCCCAAATGTCAATATTTTGCCAGTGAAGGATCTGATGACCAAAATCGACGCCCTTATGGACAGACACTTCACCGCCTTCAAGACCTCAATTAACACCCCCACTCTTGACGAAGTCGACAACTGTTTAACATTGACCAAAGCTGACGTGAATGCTGTAGGACAGAGACGCTCACCCAGTGAGGTACCGGAGCAGTGACAAAGCTACCCACCACCCACATACACCACCTCTTGATTACGCCTCAACCAATAACCTCTCTGGCCCTCTCGGCTGCAGTTATGCTACTACTACTCCAAATTTGGGCCTGCTACAAAGAAATATGTGTATGGTTGTCAGTGGCCAAAATATGTGTAAGTAGGCCATTGCTTGCGGTGAAGGCCTTGCCTGCCAGTAATCTTTTCTTTTTACAAGATTCAGGAACGAAATGCGATTTTTGGCAGACATAGGTGCTTGCCATTCTCTTCTGCCAAGGCCACTCTCCTTAACACGATGTAGTGTGTCTACAGTAAGTCTATCGACGTCTGCCTGGTAGCAGCCAACAGATCTGCGATACCAACACATGGTTAGGAAACCCTCACATTATCATTTGCAAGCGCCAAATAGGATTGGAAGTTTCTCATTGCTAACGTCACATTGCCAATCCTCGGTGCGAGTTTCCTCTCACATTTTCAGCTCCTGGCTGATTCCGCTCGCCGATGGATAGTCAACACGCATTCGTAATCCTCCTCGACACCTGTCTAACCCGCTCCCACTAATCTCGCTCTCCACATCAGCACACCCACGGATACATATGCCCACTTCCTGACATCGTACACGAATGTTTTCCATCTAGAACTTTATCAAACGCCCACAGTTCCTGCCAAACACGGTGTTTATCCCCCTATCAAGACAACAGGGCACCAGTATTCGCCATATTCACACATCTAACATTGGATTGCTTGGAACACGCTAAACAAACATTCGCTGAAATTAAAGAAATAGGCCTTTGCCAGAAGGCCTCAAGCCCCTGCTCGTCACCCTTACACATCTTTCTGAAGAAAGATGGCTCTCTGCATTTGTGTGGGGATTATAGGTGCCTGAACATGTAGACAGAAAAACATTACTGCCCCATCCCAAACATCATCATTGTAACCTCCTACTTGTAAAAAGCGAAGTTTTTTCCATGCTCGTCCTCCTGAAAGAGTATTATTAAGTGCCCATGAGTCGGACATGAACCCAGAAAACATCCTGATGACTTCCATCAACAACCCCCTTGGTGCATATACCTTCAATTACAAATGTTTTGACCTTCGTAATGCTGGTGCCACTTTTCAGTGTCTCATGGATGGCATTTTAGGGGACCTCCCCTTCTGTGTATGTTACGTGGATGACATACTTTTGTTCTCTTCCTCCAAAGAGAAAAAACTCCGCCATCTACGTATTGTGCTCGACCGCCTACAACTACAACAGAACGGCCCTGTAGTCTGATACGACAAGTGTACCTTTGTCCCCAATGGACTACCGTTCTTAGAGCACCACATCAGTCCACCACCTCCCTGAGAAGTAGCAGCTGTTCAGAACTTCCCCACGCCCTCGACCATCAAAGCACTGCAAGAATTCTTAAGTATGATCAGCTATTACCTTTGTTTCATATCATCACCACCACTCTTGCCTCCTTTTATGCCTCCTTCAAGAGCAAGCCAAAGACCTGAAGTGGAGTCCCTTCAAGAAACAGCCTTCTGCAAAGCAAAGAATGCCCTATCAATTACTGCTACTATCACTTTCCCATGCCACATGACATCTTCTCTCGAGCAATGCCAGCGATGTCATTATTGGGGCAGTACTCGAGCAGATGATTAACAGCCCACTGGCATTCTTCAGTAGAAAACTGTGCAAAGTGGAATCCGGCTACTCTACATTCGACAGCGAATTGCTAGCGGTGCAGTTGTCTGTCCGTCACTTTCGCCTCTTCTTGGAAGGTACAGTCTTTGTCATTCGCACAGACCATATGCCTCAGGTGCACGCCTTCCCTCAACAGTCCGAGGCCTTGTCCACCAGTCAACACTGACATCTCTCCTCGGTAGCTGAATACAATTATACTCTTCAACCTGTCCCTGATAAAATAAATCCGATTGCCGATGCCCTGATAAGAAACACATTGGCCGCCAATAACCTGGGATTAGATTACAATACCTTGGCAGAAGCCCAACAAAAAGTTTCCAATTATCAAGCATGTAAGACATCTTGAACATCCCTCTTTTGGGAGGAGGGCTCTCTCGTATGACTCCAATGACACCCTCCTCTGTGACATCAGTACTGGTAGACCTAGACCGTGGATATTTACTCCCATGGGCCAACAGGTGTTCAATTTCATTCATTGCCTTTCACATCCCTAGTGTTATTCTGCTGCACAGTTACTGAAGACAAAGTTCATATAGCATAGCATCACTAGGGATGCTAATGATGGGGTCCATGCATGTTCATCATGCCAAACCTCAAAAGTACATCAACACACGGATGCAGGAGTGGAAACCTTTCCTCAACCTCAAAGGTGCTTTGACCACATTCACGTCGATGTTGTAGGTCCCCTACCCACATCACAAGGACATTGTTACCTGTGTAAAGTCATCGAGCAATACACTTGTTGGCCTGAAACCATTCCAATTGAAAGTGCAACATCCACCTCTTGTACAATTGCCTTACTCTCAGGATGGATAACGAGATTTGGTATCTCTGAGCCTGTTACTTCTAACAGGGGTACCACTTTCACCTCTCAATTGTGAACATCATTAGCGAATCTCCTGGGCATTACCCTACATCAGACAACCGCATACAACCCTGCAGCCAACAGAATGGTTGAACGTTTTCACCACACCTTCAAAGCAGCTTTGATATCATGCTACAAGGGCTCAAACTGGTTTACCAAGTTTCCCTGGATCCTCCTGGGACCAAGGACCACTCCTAAAGACGTCCTGGATGCCTTTGTGGCTAAAATGGTATATAGCAACCGGTTGGTCCTCCTTGCTGATTTTTTTCCCATCTGCAACTTCCTCTGATAATCTCCAATGCCTACTAAATGTTGCGGTAAAATTTACACTATGCCACCACATTTACAAACCTCCAGGTAAACAACACATACTGACAGATATGCATTCAGTAACACAAGCACATAGACACTAGCAGACCACCGCTAACTCCACTTTACATGGACACTTTCTTTATGATCTGTAGCATGCTGAAGGTTTTCTGCTTCAACATTTGTGGCAAAGAAGACTGGGTTTCCATTGACTGCCTAAATCATGGGGGAGCTATGTAAGGCCTGTGTTTCATACACGCTGGTACACTGTGAAGTGTTTCATTTTTTTTATCTTATCACTAGCTCTTCCCTGCACTGTTAATAGAAATTTCTGTGTTTTCCTACTAGCTAATGTTTTTTTCATGATTGAATTTTTTTGACGTTCTTGCTCGTAAGGCGCTGTATAGAATCTCGATGACTGTTTAATAATGTTTAGTTACATTCACCTCGCCTCTTAGTTATCACCTGACTTGCGTCTGCACGCAAAGCTAAAAACTGAAGGATACTTTAGTATTCAGTAAGGAGAACGTCAACTTACATGTAGGCCTAGACTGAAAAATATGTGGCTGCTTAAGGATGGCACAAGCTGCTGGACAGTTAGAAAAAATATAGAATAGAGAGAATAGTGTTTGTTTGTTTATGTAACAATTTTGAAATCATTGAATGAGAAAGAGTTTTGTATCTCTAACGCTGATCTCTTGTTTTCGAAAATTAATTAATTTTCAAAGAACTTCCACAACAATTGCTGACTCTTATATGAGAATCACTTCTCAGTTACTGTAATCTCTTGTTCGCTCTTACTTATTTCCCAAACTTATATTTTTGCCAAGTAAAGCAATAAACAACCAAAGATCGCAACAAATCAGCGAGTGTCTTTATGAAGGAATTAAGAAGCCGGTTTTCTAGGACGTTTCCATATTTATCAAATATTTACACCAGGGAATTTGTAACTGTATTGTGACTACTGCGCAGATGGCAAAAGGCACGCAGGCATAAATTTTTCATTTAGGAATATTAGGTGTGAAAGGCGTGGCTGAAATTTGTTAATGTAAAACGTAAGTTAAGGATTTGGTCTTCATGCAAATACACGAGGAAACTAGATACAATATCGTTAATTTAATGGAAGTCTTATGTCAATATCCCATTGGACGTAAACTAAATTCCTATATACAGACAAAGTCGAGTACAAATGGCACAACTCTCCTGGAAAAAGTAAATATCTTTAGAATCCTCAAGAATTTGAGCCTCATTCTATAATTGGTTATCATGGAAATAACAGAGTCAGATCATAACCTACTAACTGTAAATCTAAAGTATCATGGATAAAATTGGAAAGAAAATCGTATTTACAAAGGAATAGTTTTTATTATGAATAAATTATATAGGAAAATTTCCTCCTCTTGAATCAAATAAAATTCCTTGTATGTTAGGACCTATACAAAGATTTAGATCGTAAATGGTAAAGCCTTGATGATGAACTGAACTCTTTCAAGCTATTTCTAAACAACAAACTCCATAACGCTAAAAGATGACATCAAATAAAGATTAGGAAATCACCTAAAATGTCAAAATTTATATACCACACAGTACGCCCTAAATTGGTGCCAAGAGACCAGACGTAAGTCGATTTTTTATGTAAGGTGGATATTCACCCTATAAAAGGACTCATACCTTCCCGATACACGTACGAAACCTGCTATCACTTGATAAAAACCTGATGCCTACAGTATAATGCTTCGCCATTATTGCATGATGTAGAGACCAGCCGAGTAACACGACATGACATGAATTTTATTTTTGCATTTGATATTTAAGGATGAGTGACATGAAGTCATAGCTGACATGTGTTGAACCGACGTAATGGTGTTATTGCTGTAATTGCAATGTACATATAATAGAGACATTTTTGAAGGATTCCTTGATTAGTTCTGTGACTTTTAATTATACACTCATAAGAATAGAGATGATTCTCAGTAATCCAACTTGTTCTGGAATAATTTCTACAATCGATCCCTTGGAACAAAAGTGTCAAGGACAATCCATCTTTGACACTGACTGCTGGCACCTCTGAGCCTTGCAGTAGTAGTTAGTAAAGATAAAATCTAGAACTTAGCAGTAAAAACTAAACCTTGTTTGGATCTCACTTTGTGTGAGTGTGTGTGAGTGTCCGAGCTCCAGCGGTTTTTTTTTTTTTCAAACCGGTAATTGGTCACTCTCGCTTTATTTTTCACTCCCGTTAATTTACTGCATTTATTGTATGTATGGGAAAATAATGTTTGCTCTATAGTGAATCCTCTAAATAACTGGTTTCTGTCTCGAACTCAATTATGAGATATGCACATTCGTGTGTATAACTGCCAAACCTTAATGATGTATCTATTTTAATTGAATACTTTTTGGCTTAAGTATCTTTAACATTTATTTTATCTTAGGTTACTGTAATAAAGAGTAAGAGCAACGTAAATGCTGATTAAAGAACATGTATCATAAAATCATTGCATATATAATCGATGACTCTTATTATAACTTTTCTGAGCATATTTCAAATTAGGATTTCTATTCCGATTTGATTGGTAAGGTGAGAGCCGCATCAAAAAGTGTTAACGTCTGGCTAATATTAATAGTTAACTCTTGGAACCTTCAACTTTTCGATATTCCTATGATATCCAGTTCTGACTAATAATTGCAAAAGCTATAAAAGTTAGTCAAGATAAAGTTTATATAAGAGAGATTTATTAATCTCTCATCTATGGTAGCTTCACTGTGCTGGAATCTGATTCTGTTAATGGAATTTGTTATTCTACTTCAAAGACTCCAAAAGGGTGAGTATTTTGTGAGGATAATTGTAATTATTCACCGAGAGTCGTTTCAATTAATGTCGAATGGGACGTCGAGTGTTCTGCAAATTGGCTCTGATTAGGCTTTTGAAAACGCAAAAGCCAGTAATTGAATGCTTATGAATCATATCTCTGTCCTTGATTGCGAGCATATATATATATATATATATATATATATATATATATATATATATATATATATATATATATATATATATATATATATATATATATTTATATATCAGTTTAGAATTAATTATGTCTGTGAATACTTGATATTGCATGATTAGATCCATCATAGCATAAAAAGATGTTTATAAAACAAAAAACACTTTCATACCATAATCAAATGACTTTTTAATTAATGCAATGTTGACTATGAATCAAAGAACACATTCCAAATAATCCATGTCTGACCTATGAATCCTGCAATTATTGTTGCATATGACAAAGTCCTTCTTCTGTTAAGTGAAATGCATCCTCGATGTACAAGGAAATTCAATCTGCATGCATACTATTGCGTATTATTTGGCAGAATAGGAAAAAAAGTAACATCTAATTACACTGACTAGAATAGAAATATATTATAAATACGATATATTACAATATAAGAATAAATTCATTATGATGTCTCAATCACGTTCAATAGAAATGACTTGATATCACTGCTACCACAACATCACTCAAACAACATGAAAGTAAAGTAGAGTAAAGTGATTTAGGTTGAATTAGGTATCGAGCTCCGAGTACACGAGAGGCTTTGTCATCTCTGAAGAGCAACTCGCTTCTGCCATTGCTCACGTCTTCTCTCGGCCGAGATTAAACGGAAAAGCTCCTTATGTGTTAATTAGGCTTCGCTGAGACTGGAGTCACCTTGATTGGATGACCTTCTCTTGTCCTTGCAAAAAGCAATTGCTAAAGGAGGTCATGTTGACCTCGAATACGTGGATAGTCGGACTGTCTAGACAAAACGTATTTGCATTGTCTGTACTTCAGTTGCGTATTCATAAGAAAATCATATTATCATAAAAAATGTGGTTTGGAATACCAGTAAAAGAATCCAGTGTCCCAAATTTTTTAACAGCTAGTTTTTTCGTGTGCTTACAGAAACGTGCGGACACTCGTACATAATTATGATCACACAAACACAGCCACACACACACACACACACACACACACATACATATATATATATGTATATATATATATATATATATATATATAAATATATATATAACGGATTTTGAGCGAAGCGAAAAATCTATTTTTGGGTGAGATGGCCATGACGTCCTGATGGAAGGTTCCTTTAGTAGCTTCCCAAGGGTATATATGACTTCAGTGATATTCCCAGAGAATCAGACCAAAGGTTTCACTGAATTCTAACTTCTGGCGCGAGTACCCTTAAGACTACTCTCAAGGGTATTGTATATAATCAGGGGACGTATTCTTGACATGCCACATGGCAATCTGCACCCCGAATAGCCTTTACGCTTCGATGGGGATACGTGGCAGAATTAGAAGGGTAGCCACAATAGAGGTTACCCTGGTTCCCCTACTACTATTGTATAACAACCGCGCCAACTCCCTCTGGCGGTCATTCCTTGTAGCGTTGAGCATGGTGCTACAGATACAGTAGTTCAGGGAGGGAAACCGTGAAGATCTTTTCATAGAAATGAAGGGTGGGTCCATCAGGACGTCATGGTCATCTCACCCAAAAATAGATTTTTCGCTTTGGTCAAAATCCGTTTTTTGGGCTCAAGCCATTACGCCCTGATGGAAGCATACCAGAGAATTAATGTATCTGTGGATTTTCATCAGTGCCTTAACCTTGGGACAATATTTCTACGGCCAAAAGGGCCAATTGAGACAAATGACGTTACCGTTATCCGTCACTATCACTAAGCATAACAACGTTAGTGCTTCCTGCCCCTTGCAGGGAAGAGTTATTTTTTGACATTAGAAAAGGGGCCTCAAGGTAGCATATATTGTATGAACAAACATAAGTATACACTGAGAATACAAACGGTCACAAGGCTTGTATATATTGCGGAACCAATATCAGTGTCCTCATCCGTTGTTTGTAAGCATACAATGATATGAGAAATACTTACATGAGTAAGTCAAGGAACTCTGGCATCTTAAACATGCAATTTTTGGGCGAATTAGGACGCAACTGCATTTTAATAGACATTTATTCTTGATAAATGACTACATGCTAAGTGAATGTAGCATGATAAGGAAATTATACAAGCGACATACACAGAAATTAATGTTCCCTTTTTTGAAAGAGGAAAATTGATGAGTGCCACTCTCAAACTGAAGTAAAGCTCTTTTAACAAGACTTTTCTTTATAATTTCTGTACATGAAATAGTCTAACAGCACTGTGTACTATGTACACACGGCACTAGTGGTATCCATATAATTTCACACCTGAGATTCTGAACAGATTTGGTGTTACCTTGGCAACACTTATTCAAAGGGAGGTCAAACGAAAAGTGCTGACCCCTTCTCCTTTTAATTGATAGTCCCAATCAATTTACTGTTCATCGCAGAGCTAGACGACAGGGTCCAAAATAGCACCTGCCGCCACCACATAATGCTTCAATCCATAGACTTGCTTAGCATAGTGTCTGTAAGACACACTGGACAACCTCCGATCAGTAAATGAGCGAAGAGGCTGAAGTCCACACACTGAATGGTTCAGTGATGAAGCAACTTTTCTCGGATCTTTATCTGCAGGAGTACTTTCAGGATCCGCTCTGCGAATAAGGTAGGTGAGACAGAGAAGGACAGGCAGAAGATCATGAGATTGCTTTCGGTCCCTATTGCTTTAGAAAGCAACTTACTTTTCCCAAGAAGACTCATATTGTCTTCTAGTTGACTAGACTTGTATTCTTCAAGGAATTCTATTTTGCCTTTTGAGATCCCAGTCTTTTTCCTAACTGTTATGGGCAAGGAATTCATAACATGAAGGGATCAGGTGTACTGTGATAAATCGAAGGCTGAAAACTTCTGAACCTCCTGGATAATCCTAGGTGCATAACTAGGACCAGCCTCAACCTCAGTTCCTTCAATACAGGGAACGGGGTGTTCTTGGGCTATCTCAGCATGTAGAGGGCCTTCTGGAGGAAATTTGATGGGCTGAACAGGAGTTTCTAAGTCCATCACTTCTATTCTAGAGACATGATGTCTGTTACCTATACTAGAGGATCCTCGTATGGGGCTATATATCGAGATAGTATCTTGATGACTCTCGTCATGAAGAGAACGATCTGCAACTCGGGGACTTGTTCCCATCTGGGAGGGAATGGGTCTGCGACCGTGTACCATTCCAACTCTATTGGGTTGAACCCGCTGTCACCTTGCAGATCATTTATAAACGAGCTGCTGATAGACGCCATTCCCTTAAGGAAGGGATGGCTAACATTCCCTAGTGAAATGAGGTGTCCCTTATCCTAGACAGTTTCGACGCCTCAATATCGTTTCGATGCCCCAGATCAGCCTGAGGAGGTCTGATCTGTGTGGAGAGAGTTTCTTCACCCATTACAGGGCTAAAATGGCCTACGGGCCCGTGGCCTTTGGTCATTGTAGGGTAAGCAAAAAGGGAATGACCATCATTGGTCCTATTAGATCTCTTCGAGCGTTTGATGCGTATCTTGTCCAGCCTTTTAACCCATCTTACAGCTCTGCACAAAGCACTGGGTCTGTCCTTATCGTGAACTGGAGAGAGTTCAAAACTCCTTCCTTGTTAGCGCATGGAATCCTGACTGATTACAACAGTCTCTTGACAGACCTTGCGATCTCCTTTTACATCCCCAAGGGAAAGGAGCGTTAGGGTGACCACAGGTTTCAATGATTTTTCAAAAACATTGAAGCCCCTGAGCTGGAGAGAATCGAGACTTCTTGAAGTTATTTTGCATCCCCGATGTTCCGGGACCGGATCATCTCCATGGATGCTCATAGACAGTAGTTTTGGGTGCTGCCCACCCCAGCCTGTCGTCCAGGGACATTGTTGCCTGAACTCTTTCTAGGCTTGGTTTCACTTGACTGTGTCTGCTAATTCCGTGAAGATCCTAGGACTGAATCTAGTCCGACGAGAATCTTGTCTAGGATATATGTTATCTTCTGTAACTTGGATCCTAGGTAGGAGGGGAGGGGGTGACTGACTGGAAGTTGCCGATAGACATCTTTCAGGTCTGGCCAGACTGTCAACACCCCTTACTGAATAAGGTCCTTATGTTCAGAATGATTAACATTCTGAACTTGCTGTTTTATTGGAACTTGTTGAGTGGCGCCAAGTCTAGAATGACTCATAGTTTTCTTGATTCCTTCACGTGAACAATAAACAGCCTTCCTTAGAAATCGATGGACTCTACTTTCTCACCACTAGTATGCTCTAGAGGTCTAAGGTACACCCTTCCAGGGGATTTGGAATGTAGGAAGAGTTGAGGAAAGGATGGTGGAGGTATGTCCATTTCTATTCTAGTCTCATCTTGGTTTGGCCTTAGACCCAAGGATCGAAGGTCTAGCGATCCAGGAGGAACTTCCCTCCTACCAGAAGCGTCTGTTTGCTTCGCATGATCAGAAGGTGTACATATCTGACCGTCTGTGGAACAACAGTCATTGTAACTGTGGGATGCTGTTTAACATCCCAAGGAGAACTAAGAAACTTTCCCGTCCTCCTTTTAGGTCATACCTGACCGTTTGTCTATATCAACTTCTCAGTGTTTCACTGTAATAGAAGATTCCTTTCTATTGTATAAAGCTTAGGATAAGTACACTGGAAAAGAATAGGAGAGACACATACGTGTGAATCCTTTCAGCCAACTGGTGGGGCCCTCCTAATTATTGATTCTAGGGCATCCCCTTTTAAGAAGGGCCCGATGGAAGATTCTAGCCCATAAGGATAGAGTAGCGTAAGCAGCGCTTACATCCAGGGAATTAATAATGAGAATCAAAGAGGCTGATGAAGAGTCAGCGTAAGAAAAAAAAGGGGGGGGGGGAAGTGTATCCCCCAAATCAGGTAGGTCACAGCAAGAGATTGTGCTTAGATGCACTGCGTACTGGAAAACCATTCTATTGTATGGTTATGTACCAAAGATTTCTCTCTGTGATATGGTCCTATACTACAGATGTACAGGGTATTGTATAAACCTATACAAATGGCATATTACCGTCAAGGCTAGTACTTGGGGTAAGTTAACTGGCACAGTACTTTAGTACCGATATGCATAGCAGTTCTTCGGCATGTCAGTGACTTGTCGGCTGTCAGCGGGTTGCTGACAGAAGTCACACCATAGCCAGTATTCGATGTGACTGGGTAGTGGTGAAAACTATACACATAGTCAGTAGCCCTCTGAACCATTGGTAACCCCTCGGGTTGTCGGCAGTCCGCCGGTTATCAGCGCGCTGCTGATTGAAGGCATACCAACTCAGCTATTGACTGGGTGGTGACCAAGGGCACACACTGCCAGCTCTCGGCAGCGGAGTCAGATGTGACAGTGAATCAATGACTGCTGTCGTTGTTATCACTACAAGGTGTGGCCTGATTGTAATGTCTCTGCCTGGTGTTTGCCAGTCGGGGTTCGAGTCTTGCTCAGATTCATTAGTGCCGTTAGTGTCTGCAACCTTACCATCCTTGTGAGGTAAGGTTGGGGGAACACTAAATTGCCAGTTATCGCAATGAATAAGTGAAATCTTCGGTCCGATTCTCGTAGAGTTTCAGTATTTTTGCGAGTTCGCAACTGAACCACATTTTTGTGATAACTTCTGAAACCAAACCAACCATAGTTCGACAGCTTGAGACTGCCATCGTGTATGCACTGGCAGCGAGAGGGGGGAGGGTGTACCCCCATCCTCACCTCCTCTCCACGAACTGGAGTGGAGAAAGGAGGGATAGGGGACAGGATGTCCTTTAGGAAGCTATAAAATAGATAGGTATGGTTTCGGAGAGATTTTAGAAATCTCACACTCAAATGTGTAAATGTTAAGAGCTGTATACCAGATTCTATTAACTTGGGTTTTTCGAGACCTTCGACAGTAAGGTCTGGCCTACATACAGGTCAGAGGGTCTCAGACGGGGTTGGGGATTTGGAAATAATATTGCTGGGGGCATGAACCTGCATGTATTATGTCCGTGATAATACTCACTCTTATAACTGCAAAAGACTACGATGCATCATCTGGTGTCCCTCCTGTAAGGAAAGGAGAACAAAAATGAGTATTCAATTGATTATCACACTGATAAACAATTTGCAAAAATCATCTTTTGACAAAAATAGCTTAGGTCAGAAAGCTATAAAGGGATAGCGGGAGACACATACCCGTGTATCCCCTGCGAGCCAATGCTGTTACCTCTCCTCAGTATTAAGATTAGGAAATTCCTCCAACTGGAGAATTCCCGGTAAAAATGGGTTCGAACACCTAGGTGTAAGGAAGTGTACAAAGCACTGTCCCCCCTTATACTTAACACTGTGAGGTAAGGAGGACAGATTCTTTCGATATAGGAGCGGTACCAGCAGAAGCTCGCACACGGGTACCCAAGATATGTTGATTAGAAAAGATAAAAGACATATATTTATGCATCCCAACCAATCTATTTGCTGTGACCTCCCTTACAATATTAAATCAGGGAGTTTTCTGATCAGGGAAACTCAGGGATAAGGGCTCTCCCCTTTAGGAAATTTAATATTGTAGGGTAAATGGAAACTGATTTCAAATCAGAATATTGACGAAATATTATTCTATCAATATAGAATTGGGTTCAGCAAATACCTGGGGAGGTATAACCAAGATATATTGGAAATAACTACTAGTATAATATATACGTTAGTTTTCCATCTGCCATATATACTATACTGGAAATATACTGACTACCTGTATAGACATATACTGTAGTTCAGCCGGCATGTTGCCGGATTAGCTAGCTCTTACCGGAGCATCTAGCATGCTAGTTAAGAGAGAGAGAGAGAAAGCATGGAGTGAAGGCTATCAATTACTATGTATGTATACAGTAATAAAGGATGTAAAAGTCTAATTTTACTGCCTTTCTCCGAAAAGAAGGTTCAAATGGAAGGGGAAAATGTAACATTCAGGCTTCCATCTAGCCACAGTACTATTGCCGGCTTACCACTGTAGGCCAGCCTTCGGCAGCACTACTACAGTCGGCATGCTACCGACTGAGTCAGTACGTATCTGTGCCGGTCTACTGCCGGCCAGAGCAACACGCCGACCACAGAAGTTGTGGCCAGCAGTTCAAGGGAGAACTGGAGAACCTTGGTGATAAAAGGGACCTCCCACCCACATCCGTGATGGCTGCCGGAAGCCGTCAGTCACCGACAGCCGTCAGCTGAGGAGAGGGGGTCTGGCCGGCTCCGGCAACCCACAGGCAATGGTAAGGTTGCAGGAAGCCGGCTCAGGAAAGACAATGGCTCGGCCTTCGTAAAAGAACAGGGGGTGGGGGGGAGGGTCCTATATGAGGTAAGGGAGGGGCCGGCAATGTTGCCGGACCTACATACCTTGAAGAAACTCTGTTTCAGTACTGGCACAACCCCAAGCGGCAGGAGAATCTTCTATTCTCCAGATTAGGAGGTGCTAATACAGTTAAGGGGACGGCAGTCCATGCCGTTCCTCTCAACAAGAGTGA
>NC_090755.1:46253697-46276197 GCF_036898095.1 Palaemon carinicauda | reverse complement strand
TTTCCAATACTTGTTTAATTTCTTGAATACAAATAATTTGCTTCCTTAATTACGTTCTCAGGTTATACATTGTTGGAATATCAATATAAGTACTTGTTGACGTTGAACATGTAATGTTTCCTTTTATTCGTGATTGATAAACACCGGATATTGTCTTAACTTCAAAATATTATTCTAAATGCAATTCATATTATAGCAGTTCAGCAGCAACAACTTTCCAACGGTATCAATAAGTTCCACTGAATATATGAAATGGATTTTACCTTCAAAGGCAGATTTAATCACGGTGACTGGATGTGTGTGGACGAACTGGATAACAGATAATTTTGTAATCTAGGCTCTTCTTTGGAAGGGCTCACCCTCACTGGTTTCCCTTCTTAAAATATAATTTTCTCTCTCTCTCTCTCTCTCTCTCTCTCTCTCTCTCTCTCTCTCTCTCTCTCTCTCTCTCTCTCTCTCTCTCTCTCTCTCTCTCTCTCTCTCTCTCATAGAAATGTTATAATTTCATCCCCGTTTTACAAATTTATTTACCTATTTGGGCAATTTTCGAAAATTCCTAAAATCATATAAACTTACCTTCTTGATAAAAACGTTATTCTTAACTCATTACTATTTTTTCTATATCACCTAATGCTTTGTTGTACGCCTTATAAGTTTACTGCGTCACTAATCTCTTCTTAAACACTCTCCTCTATTGGTTGTTTATTGCTGCTTAGAATGAAAGTAGGTAGTATGTTGGTCAGGGCACCAGCCACCTGTTGGGACGAGACAATACTGCCCGAGAGTTATTAGGTCCTTTGACTGCCCAGGCAGTACAACATTAGATCCCGCTCTCTGGTTACATGCCATTTTGAAATTGCCTACACATACACCGACTAGTCTGGTCTATTCTTACCACATGCTTCACTGTCCACGTACACATGGCAACACTGAGATTACCAAACAATTTTTCGCTCAAGGGGTTAATTACTACAATGTGATTGCTCAGTGGCTACTCTAATCCTGGTAAGGGTAGAAGAAACTCTTTAGCTATGGTAAGCAACACTTCTGGGAAAAAGATACTCCATAATCATACCATTGTTCTCTGGTCTTAGGTAGTGGGGAAGGGAAATAGATGCTTAAAAGGGAAGGGAAATAGAGGCTTACGGGAGAAGTAAAATACGGGCTTAAAGGGGAAGGAGAATGGACGCTTGTAGGGGAAATGAAATAGAGGCATACAGGGGTAAGAAAATAGAGGATTAGAGGGAAATGAAATAGAGGATTGAAGGGGAACGTAAATAGAAGATTATAAGGGAAGTGAAATAGAGGTCTAAATAGGAAAAAAATAGAGGATTACAGGGGAAGGAAATAGATGCTTAAAGGGGAAGGGAAATGCAGGAGTACAGGGGAAGGGAAATAGACGCTTAAAAGGGTAAGAGACTACAGGATTAGCAGGGAAGGGAAATAGATGTTTAAATGAGGGAAATAGAAGATTACAAGGGAAGTGAAATAGACGCTGAAAGGGAAAGATAAATAGAGGATTAGAAGGGAGGGCAATAGATGCTTAAAGGGAACGTGAAGTAGAAGCTTAAAGGGAACGTGAAGTAGAAGCTTAAAGGGGAAGGGAAATAGAGACTTAAAGGGGAAAGAAAATAGAGGATTAGAGGGCATAGGAAATAGATGCTTAAAGAGGAAAGGAAAACGAGGCTTACAGGGGAAGTGGAATAGACGCTTAAAGGGTAAAAATATAGATTATTAGAGTGGACGGGAAATAGATGCTTAAAGGGGGAGGGAAGTAGAGACTTATAGGGAAGTGAAATAAAGGTTTAAAGGGGAAAGAAAATGGAAGCTTGGAGGGGAAAGGAAATGAAGGCTTACAGGGAGAGTGAAATAGAGTCTTAAAGGAGGTAAAAACTATAGGATTAGGGAGGAAGGGAAATAGATGCTTAAATAGGAAGGAAAATAGAGGCTTACAGGGAAAGTGAAATAGAGAGTTAAAGGGGAAGGGAAATAGAGGCTTACAGAGTAAAAGAAATAGAGGATTAAAGGGGAAAGAAAAAAGAGGATTGGAGGGGAAGGAATATAGTTGCTTAAAAGGGAAGGGAGATAGGGGCTTACAGGGGAAGTGAAATAGAGGCTTAAAGGAAGAAAAATAGAGGATTAGAGGGGAAAGGAAATAGATGCTTCATCATCATCATCATCATCATCTCCCCCAACGCCCATTGACGCAAAGGGCCTCGGTTCGATTTCGCTAGTCGTCTCTATCTTGAGCTTTTATTTCAATACTTCTCCATTCATCATCTCCTACTTCGCGCTTCATAGTTCTCATCCATGAAGGCCTGGGTCTTCCAACTTTTCTAGTGCCTTCTTGAACCTAGACGAACGTTTGGTGAACTAATCTCTTTCGGGGGAGTCAAAGAGCATAGCAGAACCATCTCCATCTACCCCTCATCATGATCTCATCCACATATGGAACTCGAGTAATCTCTCATATAGTTTCATGTCTAATCCTCTACTGCCATTTAACTCCCAATATCCTTCTGAGGGCTTTGTTCTCAGATCTACTAAACCTATTGGAGATTGTTTCATTGTCATACCATGACTCATATCCATAAAATATCACCGATCTCACTAAAGTGATATATAGTCTGACTTTTATATGTAATTTCAGGGACTTTATTTCCAAATTTTCCTTAACCTAGCCATTACATGATTTGCTTTTTTTATTCTTTCACTAAACTCTAATTGTAAATGCCCTATCTTGAAAATCATAGTTCCTAAATACCTAAATAATTCTACCTCTGTAATCCTTTCTCTTTCCAATGATATTTCCCCTTCCATTGCATATTCCGTTCTCATCATCGCTATCTTTCTTTCTATTTATCTTCAGCCCAACTTCGTGTGATATTTCATGCATTCTGGTAAGCAAGCATTGCAAATCCTGTGGTGTTCGGCTAACAAGGACAGCATCATCAGCATACTCTAGGTCTGCTAAATTTCTATCACCAATCTAGTCCGATCCTTCTCCACCATCTCTAACTGTTCTACGTATTACAATATTCATGAGGAGAATAAAAAACATAGGTGACAACCCATTTCCTTGGAATACTCCGCTGTTCACTGAAAATTCATTTGATAAGACTCCATTAGCATTAACTTTGCACTTGCTATGCTCATGAACAGCCTTAATAAAATTTATATATTCAAGAGGAATTCCATAATAACGCATGACTCTCCACAAAACTGGCTGGTGCACACTATCAAAGATTTTTTCATAGTCCACAAATGCCATCAAAAGGGGATTTCTATATTCTCTGCATTGCCGTACATGTTTCAAAATGAAAATTTGGTCAGTACAACTTCTACCTTTTCTATATACTGCTTGTTCATCTCTCATATTTTCATCAATCCTTCTAACCAGTCTCTTTAGAATAAGCATAGTATATATTTTCATAACAACTGGCGTAAGTGCTTTGCCTCTGTAATTATTGCAATTAGTCAGGCCTTTTTTTTTTTTTTTTTTTTTTTTTTTTTTTGCTATTCACAACAACACTCTTAACCCCCATCCATCAGGTTTTGCATCTACATGCCTATTCTACAAAATAATCTAGTAAGTAGTATAAGAGTCACTTCATTTTCGATCAGTATCATCTCACCAATTAGTTTCTTTTTTTTTTTTTTTTTTTTTTTTTGCTATTCACAACAACACTCTTAACCCCCATCCATCAGGTTTTGCATCTACATGCCCATTCTACAAAATAATCTAGTAAGTAGTATAAGAGTCACTTCATTTTCGATCAGTATCATCTCATCAATTAGTTTTTTTTTTTTTTTTTTTTTTTTTTGAGGATATCTTAACGTAGAAGGAAAATCGTTGATTAGAAGGGAAGGGAAATAGATGCTTAAATGGGAAGGAAAAGGGAGGCGTACAGGGGAAGTGAAATAGAGGCTTAAGGGGAAAAATAGAGGATTAGAGGGAAGGGAAATGGATGCCTAAAGGGGAAGGGAAATAAATGATTAGAGAGGAAAGGAAATCGATGCTTAAATGGGAAGGAAAGTAGAATCTTAAGGGAGAAGTGAAATAGAGGCTTAAAGGGGAAAGAAAGTAGGGGATTAAGGGGGAATAGAAATAAATACTTAAATGGGAAGTGAAATAGAGGCTTACAGGGGAAGTGAAATAGATGCTTGAATGTGAAGGTATATAGACGCTTACAGGGGAAGTGAAATAAAGGCTTAAAAGGGAAAGAAAATAGATGAATATAGGGGAAGGGAAATAGATGTTTAAAATGAATGGGAAATAGATGCTAAAAGAGAAAAGGAAATAGAGGCTTACAAAGGAGGTGAAATAGAGACCTAAAGGAGAAAGAAAATAGAGGAATAAAGGGAAAGAGAAATGAATGCTTTAAAGGGAAGGAAATAAAAGATTAGTAGGGAAGGAAAATGGAGGCTTAAAAGGGATGTGAAATAGAGGCTTAAAGGGGAAAGATAAATAGAGGATTAAAGGGGAATGGACATAGATGCTTTAATGTGAAGTGAAATAGAAGCTTACAGGGAAAGTGAAATAGATGTTTTAAAGGAAAAAAAATAGAGGATTAGAGGGGAAGGAAAATAGATACGCAAAGGGGAAGGGAAATAGAGGCTTACAGGGAAGGGAAATTGAGGCTTAAGGGAGAAAGAAAATAGATTAGAGAGGGGAAGGTGAATAGATGCTTAAAGGGGAAGGAAAATAGAGGCTTAAAGGGGAAGTAAAATATATGCTTAAATGGGAAGGAAAATAAAAGTTTAGACGGGAGGGGAAAATAGGTGCATAAATGGGAAAGGAAATAGACGGTTACAGGAGAAATGAAATAGAGCATTAAAGGGGAAGTGGAATAAAGGGTTAAAGGGGAAGTGAAATAGAGGATTAAAGGGAAAATAAAATAGAGGATTAGAGGGAAAGGGAAATAGATGCTTAAATATAAGGAACTGGGGGCTTCCAGGGAAAGTGAAATAGATGCTTAAAGGGAAAGGTAAATAGAGGACTAGAGGGGAATGGAAATAGATGCTTGAAGTGGAAGGGAAATAGAGTCTTAAAGGGAAAGGAAAATAGAGGATAAGGGGGGATGGGAAATTGATGCTTAAAAGGGAAGGCAAATAGAGGCTTACAGAGGAAGTGAAATAGTGGCGTAAAGGGGAATTAAAATAGCTGTTTAAAGATGAAAGGAAATAGCGGATTAAAGGAGAAGGGAAATAGATGCTTAAAGGGAATAGGAAATATAGGCTTATAAGGGAAGTAAAATAGAGGCTTACAGGGAAAGTGAAATAGATGTTTTAAAGGAAAAAAAATAGAGGATTAGAGGGGAAGGAAAATAGATACGCAAAGGGGAAGGGAAATAGAGGCTTACAGGGAAGGGAAATTGAGGCTTAAGGGAGAAAGAAAATAGAGAATAGAGGGGAAGGTGAATATATGCTTAAAGGGGAAGGAAAATAGAGGCTTAAAGGGGAAGTAAAATATATGCCCAAAGGGGAAGGAAAATAAAGTTTTAGACGGGAGGGGAAAATAGATGCTTAAATGGGAAAGGAAATAAACGGTTACAGGAGAAATGAAATAGAGCATTAAAGGGGAAGTGGAATAGAGGGATAAAGGGGAAGTGAAATAGAGGCTTAAAGGGAGAATAAAATAAAGGATTAGAGGGAAAGGGAAATAGATGCTTAAATATAAGGAACTGGAGGCTTCCAGGGGAAGTGAAATAGATGCTTAAAGGGAAAGGTAAATAGAGGACTAGAGGGGAACGGAAATAGATGCTTGAAGTGGAAGGGAAATAGTCTTCAAGAAGAAGGAAAATAGAGGATCAGGGGGGATGGGAAATTGATGCTTAAAAGGGAAGGCAAATAGAGGCTTACAGAGAAAGTGAAATAGTGGCGTAAATGGGAATTAAAATAGCTGTTTAAAGATGAAAGGAAATAGCGGATTAAAGGGGAAGGGAAGGGAAATAGATGCTTAAAGGGAATAGGAAATAGGGGCTTATAAGGGAAGTAAAATAGAGGTTTTAAGGGGAAAGAAATTAGAGGATTAAAGGGGAAGGAAATGGATGCTTAAAGAGGAAGGGAAATAGAGGCTTACAGGCGAAGTGAAATAGTGTATTAAAAGGGGAAGGAAATAGAGGATTAGAGGGGAAGGAAATTGATGCCTAAAGGGAAAGGAAATATAGGCTTAAAGGAGAAGTGAAATAGATGCATATATGGGGAAAAATAGAGTATTAGAGGGGAAGGGAACAAATACTTAAAGGGGAAGAGAAATAAGGGCTTAAAAGGGAAAGGTAATAGAGAATTAGAGGTGAAGGGAAATATAGGTTTAAGGAGGGGAAGGGAAATAGTGGCTTAGATGGGAATTGTGGTGGCATCCTAAACTAAGGCACCACCCAGGCAATACCGGTTGGGATACTACCGCTCGAAAGTTATAGAAAAATTTAAAGGCTGCTGAGGATGTCTAAGGCTTCCTATTATTTCTAAGGCCAGGGGGAGTTTCTCTCGTTATGCAAGATCTTCCTATCAAGTGGTCCTGTATTCATGAACTATAAAGTTTGGTATTTCCTTTAGTTTTATCATTCGTATGCTTTTATTAATTCACGTATAGCAACAACAAATTTCAATTGTTAAAGACTTCAGATTTCTTAGTCACCGCAAGTTATCCATTAGAGTTTGTTACAGCAGTTGTTGGACAATTGGTAATGTTATGCCATTATGTAAATGCGTTTCTGGTAGATCAAGTCCAGCATGATTACCGTCCAATATCCATAGCTCCCATGTCATCAAAAGCTTTTAAACATCTTTTGTCAAAACGTCTAAATACGTTTGCCACGTTTGTAATTTGGAACGTGTGATGCCCTTCTTACAATCTCCAATGCTGTACAAAATCCACTGATTATGATCAACAAGTTCGTATAGGTGGTAGCAATTTTAGCGCTGCCTTTGACCGTGTCAATCATGAGGCCCTTGTTATCAGTCTTTTCTTATATCACTAATTAGTTTTTAAGTAATAGATTGCAAAGAGTTATTCTTGATGGCTACCATAGTGAGTCCAGGAATATGATATATGTTGTTCCTTTGGGTAATGTTCTTGGCCCATTAGTTTTTATACTTTGTACAAATGACATGCTTCTATCTTTACTTGAGTTCCATCTCCTGAATGTAGATCTAAAGTTGGTTAATACCAAAATAGAGATTTAGCTAAAATTAGGGCATGGTGCAAATTATGGGGTATGAAGTTGAATCGTAACAAAACTCGAATTATGAAAGCGAGTAAGTCGAAGACAGTGGCTCGTCAACATCTGGATCTCATCTTTGATAATATTTCTTTAATTCTGTATGGCTATTTTAAAACTTTAGTTGTGATTTTTGATAGCAAATTTAGTTTTGAGAAACACTTTTGGTGTCTCTTCTTCAATTGTACAAAAATGGCGTATTAAGAAAGTCTTAAGATTTTCGGTGATCAATCTATTCTGAAGAAGTGTTTTAATTCTTTCATTCTACCTTGTTTCGAGTATTGTTTTCCTGTCTGGTCTTCAGCTGCTGATTCTAGTCTTAATTTGTTGGACAGGAACTTACGGTATATGCATTTTTTTTTATTCCTGATCTAGAAGTTAATCTTTGGCACCGTCGTTCAATTAGTTCATTATGCATGTTGCATAAGTATTTTCATAATTTTGACTATCTTTTACATTCAGATCTTCATGGAAAGTTCCATCCTGTGCGTAATACTAGGTATACAGTTAATTTTAATAGTCAGGCCTTCTCCATCATTGTAACAATATGTGAATGTTGTGGTCAGGATTTCGTATGTAATCAGTGTATGAATATTGTTGGTACGCTGTCTAAGTTTGTAAATGATATCTGTTTGTTTATGTTTGGGTAAGTCACGTGACCACACAGTCTTCCGCATTCTCCCCCGCTCTACAAATGTTGGCTCGGCAATGCTGTATAACTTGCTGTTTAACTTGTATAATAAACTAAGGTTAATTACCCTCAGCTTATCAATCAGAACCCATAACATGGTGTCAGGAGTGGTTCTTATCTACATATAAGCTGGATTAAAGAAGAAATGAGGGTAAGTGACAACTTACAAGTTACGGACCAGTTTGTTGATGTCCTAGGCTACGACTTTTGCCGACGTGCATAATTTTTCCCAGTGGGATAAGTTTTTTTTCTCTCATCATAATTAAGGTAGTTTTGTACCATAAAGATGAATGTACAGCTAACTCCACCGAGTCCTATGGACTTTAGTGCAAGTACCAATGTAGCCCTCAAATGGAAGAAATTTAAAGAAGCTTTTATTAACTATGAAATTGCCACAGGCTTAGATAATGAAGCTGACAGACGAAGGGTAGCAACATTCTTGCATGTTATAGGAGAATTAGGGGTTGAGAAATATAATACACTGTCTTGGGATGCAGATGGAGATAAATATAAGATAGATATAGTATTAAGGAAATTTGATGCAGAATGCAGTCCCAGATCAAATATAATCATGAAAAGATACAAATTTCTCAAGCGGAAACAAGAATCTAATGAAAGTTGTGACCAATTCATAACTCAGTTAAGAATTCTATGCAAAACTTGCAATTATGATAATGAAGAAGAAATGATCAGGGATCAATTCATCCTCAATTTACATGATGATAAGGCTAGGGAGAAATTACTGGATCATGTGTAGATGGATACAAAGCCAATGACCTTGGAAAGGGCTGTGAATTTTGTAAAAAATTATGAAATGCGAATTCAGCAAAAGCAGCAGATGACTAGTAGCAATACTGAAGAAGAGGAAGTTAATGTCGTGTGGAAGAAGAAAAATAAGTACACAAATCCTCAAATTAAGCCCAAGTACAATTGTGCCAAGGAAATAAAAGATTGCAGGTATTGTGGCAGGACTCATAAAATTAGGATGTGCCCAGCATATGGTCAAGTGTGTGCCAAATGTAAGAGAAGGAATCATTATGCTAAACAGTGTAATACTAATTGGAACTCTGAAAAAGTGAAAACTTGTGAAGAGAATGAGGACAGTGATAGTGACTTTCAGCAAATTAGCACAATAAATGAATCGATAGGAAACATTTCTATGTCTCATGAAAGAAAGCAGTATGTAACCATGACTGTAAATCAGCAAGAAATAAATTTTCAGATTGATTCCGGTGCTACGTGCAATGTTTTGAGTGTTACAGAATTGAAGCGTTTGATTGGCAATGATAAGTTAGATATTGGTGATAGTATCAAACTGAAAGTGTTTAATAATAAAACAATCGAGACTATTGGAATTAAAACTCTAATGTGTGAAAGGAAAGGAAAGCAGTATAAACTTAATTTCTATGTAGTGAAGGAAAATGTTACTTCTGTAATAGGTTATGAGGATGGACAGAGACTGAAATTGATCAAAATTCTTGTGAATGATAACCCAAGTGCTAAGCAAGAAATAAATGAGGTTTCTCCGAAAGGGTTAGATAAAAACAAGATTATTTCTGATTTTCCTGATTTATTCGAAGGATTGGGGGAATTAGGACCTCCATGTAAGATAAATATTGATGATACAGTGTCACCAGTGATCCATGCTCCAAGAAAAGTTCCTTTTGCCCTTAAGAGAAAATTGAAGCAGCAGTTAAGTAGTATGGAAGGTACCATTATTGAAAAGGTCTCGGAACCTACAAATTGGGTTTCTAGCATGGTTTTAGTAACAAAACCTAATTCCGATTTAAGGATTTGTTTAGATCCTACAGATCTGAACAAAGCTATCAGGAGACCCCATTATCCACTTCCAACAATTGAGGAAATTTTACCAAGATTGGGTAAAGCTAAAATATTTTCAGTACTTGATGCAAAGAACGGATTTTGGCAAGTGCAACTTGACAAAGAGTCAAGTTATTTGACTACATTTAATACGCCTTTTGGTAGGTATAGATGGAAGAGAATGCCTTTTGGTATATCATCGGCACCAGAAGAGTACCAGAGACGAATGCATGATGCCTTACATAATTTAGATGGCATAGAAGTAATAGCAGACGATATCCTAGTTTATGGCAAAGGAAATACTGATCAGGAAGCTTTGGAAAACCATGATAAGAACCTATTAGCGTTACTACAAAGATGCCGAAAAGAAAACATCAAGTTAAATCAAGAGAAGATGAAATTACATGTGACTGAAGTTAAGTACATTGGACATTTGCTAACAAAGGATGGTGTTTGTCCAGATCCAAAGAAAATTGAAGCTATTAATTGTCTAAAAGTGCCAAGTGATGTTAAATCATTGAAAAGATTTCTATGGATGGTTAATTATCTTTCAAAGTTTTTACCAAGGTTGTCAGAAGTAACTCAACCATTAAGAAATCTGGAAAAGAAAAATGTTGAATGGCAGTGGAACTCTTCTCACGATGAAGCATTCTCCAAGATTAAGAAACTAATTGTTGAAGCTCCTTGCTTGAAATATTTTGACAGTAATTGTAATGTGTCTTTACAGTGTGATGCTTCAATGTCAGGATTAGGTGCTGTCCTAATGCAAAACGGTCACCCAGTGGCTTATGCTTCTAAATCGTTAACTGAAACAGAACAGCGATATGCTCAAATAGAAAAAGAGATGTTAGCCATTGTTTTTGCAGCATTACGTTTTGATCAATACCTTTATGGCAAAGATGTTATTGTAGAAACTGATCACAAACCTTTGGAAAGTATTTTTAAGAAACCATTAATGAAATGTCCCAAGAGGTTACAAAGTATGTTATTGCAATTGCAGAAGTTTAATTTGAGTGTTAAGTATAAACCAGGTAATAAAATGTATATAGCAGATACATTGAGTAGAGATTTCTTGTCGAATACATTTTCAGGTGGTGATAAATCTGATGTAATTGCATTATTTGAAGAGGTTGGTAATGTAAATATGACAGAACATGTTGCTGTGACAAATGAAAGACTTGAGGATATTAGACAAAAGACCATAAGTGATATTGCATTGCAAACATTAAAAGAAACAATTCTAAAAGGTTGGCCCACTCATTGTAGAGAGGTTCCTGTAACCATAAGATCTTTTTTTAAATTTAGGGATGAACTAACTATTGATAATGATATAATATTTAGAGGTAATTGCATTGTAGTCCCATCATGTTTAAGGTCTTACATGCTGAAACAAATTCATTATGCTCACAATGGGATTGAAGCTACTGTTAGATATGGTAGAGATATATTGTTCTGGCCTGGCATGAGTGCAGATATAAAGAATTATGTTTCTTCTTGTGTGGTGTGTAATAAGTATGGTAGTAAACAAACCAAGGAATCCTTAAATTCACATGATTTTCCTTCTAGTCCTTGGTCTAAAATTGGAATGGATATTTTTAGTGTTGGCAATTGTAACTATTTGATTTTGGTAGATTATTATTCATCATATTTTGAGATAAATTCATTGGAAAATATGTTAGCGTCAAATGTTGTAAGCAAGTTAAGGAGTCATTTTTCACGCTATGGTATACCAGATATTGTAGTAAGTGACTGTGGCTCACAATTTACATCAAGTGAATTTCAAACTTTTGTAAAGAAATGGTCATTTAAACATGTAAAATCATCTCCTTACCACCACCAGTCAAATGGCAAAGCTGAAAATGCTGTAAAAATAATGAAACAGTTGTTCACAAAATCAAAGGAGGATGGCCATGATCCATTATTAGCACTTCTTGAATGGAGAAACACTCCAACTGAGGGATTTAACTCTTCACCTGCTCAAAGATTTTTTGGTAGAAGAACTAAAAGTCAATTACCTATAACAGAAAATTTACTTAAACCCAAGATTGTTGATGGGGTACCAGAAGTTCAAACTAAAAAATTGGTTAGGCAAGCTAAATATTATAACAGATCATGTAAGAATTTAGTCTCATTAAAACCAGGTGATGTCATCCGTGTACAACCAGTTCCAGGAAAAAAGGATTGGAAGAAAGGTAAGGTAATAAAAGAGGTTGCAAAAAGGAAATACAAAATAGAAGTAGAAGGCAAAGTATATTCTAGAAATCGTAAATTTTTGAGAAAGACATCAGAGACAGTAACTGATAATTATATCGATTCTGATATTGAACTTGAAACTGATGTAAATACGAATGATGTTGGAAATAAATCTTTAATAATTCCTGAAGCTGATAACTTAGAATCACAAAGAACCAGAAGTGGTCGTGTTGTAAGGAAACCTCAATATCTTGAGGATTATTTGTAATAAATTTAAAGAGCCAATTAGGTATGTAGGATTAAATGTATGTTGCAGGGACCATTTATGTAGAAGAAAAGTTCTTTCAAGATTTTGTTGAGAAAATGTAAAAGAAGGGAGATGTAACAATATGTGAATGTTGTGGTCAGGATTTCGTATGTAATCAGTGTATGAATATTGTTGGTACGCTGTCTAAGTTTGTAAATGATATCTGTTTGTTTATGTTTGGGTAAGTCACGTGACCACACAGTCTTCCGCATTCTCCCCCGCTCTACAAATGTTGGCTCGGCAATGCTGTATAACTTGCTGTTTAACTTGTATAATAAACTAAGGTTAATTACCCTCAGCTTATCAATCAGAACCCATAACAATCATGAGGCTCAATACTACACAGTATTCTAGAAGTTTTATTTCAGCTGTGACCAAGTTGTGGAATGATCTTCCTAATCGGGGAGTTGAAGCAGTAGAACCAAAGTTCAAAGTTGCAGCAAATGTTTTTATGTTGAGCAGGCTAACATAAGTCTTTTTATAGTTATATATTAATTATCTGTTTTAATGTTGTTAATGTTTTTTTAAATATTGTATTTTCATTTTTCATTACTTCTTGTATCGTTTATTTATTTCCTTGTTTTCTTTCCTCACTCGGCTACATTTCCCTGTTGTAGACCTTGGGCTTATAGCATCTTGCTTCTCTAACTAGGGTTCCAGCTTGGATTATATCCATGTAATCATCACGATTCCCTGTGATTTTTACATTTTCACGCATATATATATATATATATATATATATATATATATATATATATATATATATATATATATATATATATATATATATATGTGTGTGTGTGTGTGTGTGTGTGTGTGTATGTAAGTATGTGTCTGTGTGCGTGTGTGTGTGTTTGTGTGTACGCGTGTACGTGTGTGTTAGATAATGTTTAAAAATCTTAACGCTCAATTGATTTTTCAAGAATTCGGCTAAAAAGACCTTTCTGGGTGACGAATGAAATTGTCCCAGAGGTTCAGACCCTCAAAACACATTTCTAAGTATTTCTGACTTTCTAACGAAAGAATAATAAAAATAAAAGAAGTGAAACATAAATGAGGCTCGTAAAGTATTATTCTCTCGGGATAGAGCCTTGACAACATAATTGTTATCGATTATCAATGTCATTCTTCCAGTTTAATGAAGATAATTATATACATATGGTAAGACTACTTAGGACGTTAAGAGCATTTCTTGAAATTGCTCTTGAAAATGATCCATGATTCTGAATGCAGAGGGAGAGAGAGAGAGAGAGAGAAAGAGAGAGAGAGAGAGAGAGGGGGGGGGGGGGTTTGAAACGAAACACGAATGCAAGAAATGTAAGCCATTTTAATCGCGTTAGGAAAACTAATGAAAATGATAAATATTAGCTCATGTTAATAAAACGTATATAATAGCTGAAGTAAAGTGAGTATTTAGACGAATATTCTAATGAGATTGTCATCATAAAAGATTCCTTTCATTAGCATACTTTATTTGGTTAGCATTTGTTTTAGCTTGTTATAATGAGAACTATTCTAGCTTTGTGAATTTCCGTATTGTCAGAAAGGCATGACAGGAAAAATATCAAACGTAATTAACAGAAAAGCTTGAAAACAAAACTAATAAATTCTTAATGGGTAGGATGTCATTTCAGTTACTTGATTATCACATCTGATAAACGTTTAGCTCAAGATGTAGACAAATATACAGACGATGTAATCAAGCAACAATGTCACTCTTAAAACCAAACCGTCTGATGCTGAAAAACTTAATACTTTAGTTTATTAAACTTCACATATTTAGGTTGGGAAAGGTTTTAGCGCATATTTTCATGGATGGAAATATGGAAGAAAATCTATAATATTTAAAAACACACCATGATTTTTCAGATGAGTGTCAGATCGGCTGTTTTGTTCAACTATTGTACACGGCGTAGATTATACAAAATCTACTCAAAAGGTTTATCAAACAATAGCAAAACATTAACAGCTAAAGAGAATAATAGCCATCAAAAATTAAATATAACTACTGTATATTTAACATAAGTACAGTATTTACAGTATCATGCAAGATCCACCGAATGCTCACTGTATTGAACTACGTTCATTTAATTAAATATAATGGTTTTCAGACAAACAAGAAGTTTGTTCTACAGTACAATACTAGTGACTTTTTGGTGGATCAATAGACTCGAAAGTATAGGCTATTATATATCATAAATGGGATTTATACTTAAACATTTATAGGAAGGGTTAATTTTGACAAACAAATATTTCTATACATGGTCTAGAATTGTAACTGTTGTTTTCTGTGGAAACATACTGTATATTTCGTTAATTTTCTTTTAACTTGTTAAATGGAGCTAATTGGTATTTTGAGTATTTTGTAAGCGTTGTTTAGAGCCAGTATTGGTTATTTTTCTTTAAATCACTTATTTATGATATGCTTGTTAATTGGTTCTTTAACAGACCGTTTACGCTTGTATTCATGTTGTGACAGGTTTAAGTT
Organism: Palaemon carinicauda; assembly: GCF_036898095.1. NCBI lineage: Eukaryota > Metazoa > Arthropoda > Malacostraca > Decapoda > Palaemonidae > Palaemon > Palaemon carinicauda. The sequence continues at coordinate 46,261,474 of NC_090755.1, read as the reverse complement.
TCGCGAAGATCAAGGTTTCTGGTCTTTGGTCTTCGAAAGGTTAAATACACTACACTTCTCTGAATCTACGTAACGGAATACTGCCTTACAAAATATTAACAGGACAACCTGTTTGCTGACACAATTTGTGGCTAACCACAGCATATGTAACTATAACATTTTGATTTGTGTTTTCACAAGAAAACACAAATCAAAATGGCTGAAACTAAGTCAACTTCAGTCAACTCTTCTTGCACAGAGATCTGCCAGGATTATTATGGTGGTAAATTATGTGCAAAAATACTCCCAGGTGAAGGTGTTCCACAAGGACAGTCCAGACAAGGTTGTGCAAATGTACTCCATTATTGATGACCAAAGTAATTGCTCTCGCCTCACCCAACTAATTTAGTCTATTCAACGTATGGGACAAACCAGAAAACTACACGCTATCGACATGCTCTGGCAGATTAATTACTTCAGGAAGAAGAGGGAGAAGCTTCGTCATAGAATCAACACAGGGTGACACAAGACTAGATCTGCTAACTTTAATAGAATGTGATCACATTTCCAACAATCGGGATGAAATTCCTACACCGGAAATCGCAATGCATTATCCTCACTTGACGGATATCAGAGACAACATCCCACCTATCGATGATAACTGTCAAATTCTACTGTTAATTGGAAGAGATCTTATAGAGGCACACCATGTGATTGACAAGTGCTTTGGTCTGCAAAGAGCTCCTTATGCTCAGCAGCTGAACTTGGATGGGTGATTATAGGAGAAACTTGTATCAATAAGCAACACATTCCAATTGAACTTAATATCAAATTAACCAACAGTTTACTAAGTGGACAGTCATCAACGTTTAAACCTTGTATCAACAAGTTTGATATCAAAGAAAACTACTCGGATTCCATAAAACAGGGTATGCATTCGTCTATATTAGAGAAAACAAAGAATGATGACAAGCCAGCAATGTCTTATGAGGACAAAAAGTTCCAAAAGCAAATGGATAATGAAGTTGTGAGAGACGCCAGCGGAAGTTGGGTAGCACTGTTACCATTCCGTGTACCATGCCAGCCTCTGCCAAACAACAGATAGCAACCTCTTCATTGTGCTATGCTATTAGATGTCAGTCTGCGAAGAAACACGGTAAAACGGGAACACTTTTTCACATTCATGAGTAAAATTTTTGACAATAACCATGCAGAGCTTGCTCCACCACTCAAAGATCATGAAGAGTGCTGGTACTTACCATTATTTGGTGTCTACCATCCTAAGAAACCTGACCAGATCAGAGGTGTGTTTGATTCCTCTGCTAAATGTAATGGAGCATTGCTTATCAGTGTCTTGTTGACAGGTCCAAACCTAACCAACGATCTTTTAGGAATGCTTATACGTTTCCGCAAAGAAATGGTGGCAGTAACAGCTGAATTCAGCACATGTTTCACTGTTTCCTGGTAGAAGAAGACCTCCGCAACTATCTGTGATTCCTATGGCATAAAGATAATGACATTGATAATGACCTTGTCGAATACTGCATAAGAGTTCATGTGTTTGGAAATAGTCCGTCACCAGCCATTGCCACAATCGGACTCAGGAAAACGGCTCAGGCGTCAGGAAAAGATTTCGGCAGCCAGGTAACACAATTTGTGTCAAGAAACATATATGTAGACAATGGCCTTACATCATTCACTACGAAAGAGGAAGCTATCAATCTCATGAAAGACACACAAAAGGCACTAGCCATGTATGGCAACCTGAGGCTTCACAAAATCGCCTCAAATTCTGAGGAAATCATGAAAGCCTTTCTGGCCAACAATCTGGCATCAAACCTGAAGGACCTAGACCTAGAGGCCGACAGTAAGCCTTTACAAGGTAGTCTAGGATTAAGCTGGGATGTAAATACAGACAAGTTCTTGTTTCAGTTTTCATCTGAAAATAAACTTTAACACGGAGAGGAATACTTTTGATGGTTAACAGCATCTATGATTCACTCCAGTCACAATACATGGTAATCTTTTACTTAGAAAGTTAGTTTCATTGACTGTTTATTGGGACCAACCCCTCTCACACGAGACAGTCATAGAGTGGATATCTTAAAGAAACACCCTGCAGGAAATTGAAAAGCTACGCATACCACATGCTTGTGCCTTACCTCAGTGAAACTGTCTCCAAGGAGCTTCATGTCTTCTCTGATGCATCCGAAAAAGCCATAGCAGTTGTTGCATACCTCCGTACAACCGACATCAGTGGTACACCCAGTTTGGGTTTTGTTCTTGGGAAAGCAAAGGTTGCACCGTCTGGTGGCCATACCATTCCCCGTCTGGATTTATGTGCAGCAGTGTTAGCAATAGAAATTGCACAGTGCATAACAGATAACCTTGATATGAACATAGAAACAGTTGTGTACCACACAGTCAGTAATGTTGTCTTAGGCTATATCAACAATGAAACCAGGAGATTCTACACCTACATAGCAAACAGAGTGGAGCATATCAGAAGATTCTCTGATTCCAGCCAGTAGAACTATGTGCTAAAGCACCATAACTCCGTTGATTCAGCAACTAGATCTTTTGAAGCTCATGAAATTCACAATAGCAAAGGGCTATTTTGACCAAAGCATCTTACTTTGCAACAGGAGGAAGCCTCTGAGACTAAGTTTCAGCTTGTTGATCCAGACAGTGATAAGGAAGTTTGCATAAATGTGGACATAGAGAAGACATGTGCTACACTTGCGCACAATATAGGAATAGACAGAATCCTACATTTCTCTACTGGGGCCTCACTAGTACGAGGAGTTGCCTTTTTAAAACGGGTCTGCCGTTCACACGGGTCAGTAAAGGCACAGTCTTTAACTTCAGTGGACAGTTATATCAACGCTGAAAACTTCATTATAAGGTCAGTACAATCGGAAGTTTACCGAGTGGAAATTGACTGTCTTCAGCAAAATGAACCAGTTCCAATGTGCAGTCAGATAGCCAGCCTCAATCGATTCTTGGATGAACAAGGGATACTATGAGTAGGAGGCCAAATAGTCCATTGTGACTTGAGTTTAAAAGAAAAGAACCCCATAATTGTACCAGGACGTCATCATATAGCAATGCTATTAGTCAGACACTACCACGGTATAGTCAGACATCAGGGTAGACACTTCATTGATGGAGCAGTTACATCCGCTGGATTCTGGATTGTTGGAGCGAAACACTTGGTTTCATCATTCATTCACAGGTGTGTAACATGTCACAAGCTAAGAGGAAAGACAGAGTGTCAAATCATGTCTGATTTACCAGAGAATAGTCTTGAACTTTCACCTCCATTTACTAATATAGGAGTACATGCCTTTGGACCATGGACAATTGTTTCACGTAGAATTCGTGGTGGATATGCTAACTCCAAGCGTTGGGCTATACTTTTCTCTTGCCTAGTAACTAAAGCCGTTCATATCGAGCATATTGAAGAAATGAGCTCCTCGGCTTTTATTAACACCGTCAGATGATTTATATCTCTAAGAGGTCGAGTGAAAATATTCCGGTCCAACCGTGGAACTAATTTTATTGGTGCAGTCGACAAGCTGGGAATAGACTCTATTAATGTTGACGATAGACCTTTCAGGAACTTCTTGTACAATTCTGGTACTACTTGGATCTTTAATCCATCCAATTTCTCTCACATGGGAGAAGCATGGTAAAGGATGATTGGCATCATTAGGAGGATACTAGACTCCATGTTGTTAAACAATACTGGAAAAAGCCTAACAAATATACTAAACACGTTCATCACTGAAGTGTCGGCTATAATCAACTCTAGGCCTCTAGTACCTGTGTCAACAGATCCAGAAAACCCATTAATCTTAACACCAACTATGTTATTAACTCAGAAGACAGATTATATCTTCACTGTGGAAACTCGTGCAAACTTTTGCCAGTATCTTTTGGCCTCGGTGGAGGATGGAGTACTTACTATTATTACAGCAACGTCAGAAGAGGATCGCGCATTACCGTGATCTTGCCAAAGGAGATGTGGTCCTACTTAAGGACAAAAACTTATGATGTACCCGATGGCTATTGGGTGTAATAATGGATCCTCTGAAAAGTTACGGCGATCATGTCCGGAAAGCTGAAGTGCGTACCATTGTAAATGGTAAACTGACCATCTACACACGTCCAGTCGTGAATATGATTCTTCTTGTAGAGAACTGTCTATAATTCTGTATTTAGTGACATTGTATACAATATTTATTATTTGGTATAGTGATATCCAGTAGATATCAGCCGGGAAGTGTATTGAACTACGTTCATTTAAATATATATAATGGTTTTCAGACATAAAAGAAGTTTGTTCTATAGTACAATACTAGTGACTTTATGGTGGATCAATAGACTCGAAAGTATATTATATATTATAAATGTGATTTATACTTATACATTTATAGGAATGGTTAATTCTGACAAACAAATATTTCTATACATGGTCTAGAATTCATATAATGGGGTTAAAGATACTGAAGTTTGTAATCTATTCCAAATGATTTAGTACAATAAAAAAGAATCGGAATAACTCATTAATGATTTATTCACATAGAAAAATTAATAATTGAAAAGAGTATCAGTAACTCAATTATGATTTATTCACATGGCTAAATAAATAAGTAAAAAGAGAATCAGTTTCCAACACAAAATATTGAAAATATTAAACGGAATTAACTCGTGGGATTAACCCTCAAACGGAATAAATAAAATCAAAATGTTCTGATAAACAATTTATGCGGTAGGCTGCTGTGAGGTCCCAACATGTGGTCAGTGACCTCAAGCAATTACCAAGACCAAAAATCAAAAGTACATTAATTTCCATGCACGTAGCCCGAAAGATGTAATGCTTCAATGTTACCTAAACTTAACTTATGAGACAAATAGAGGCTTATCTAAAGGGGGAATGGCCATTAATTGAACTCACAATATTTTATATGTTGTGGGCGCCCATGTCCTGAAAGTGGCGGTCTTCAGTTTTGCTTCACTATGCCTACAGCACATATTTAGCGGAGTCAATGGCCCCTTTCAACTAGCCCTCAGACTGGAACAGACGTTTCTGTGGAATTAGCTGCTTTTCACTAACAGTCAAGTTATCTTCTTGACCTCATCCTTTGTAGACTCTTGGTCCGTTATTGTGCAAGGGGACAGGCTAGTGGTGGAGAGTGGGAGCACGAGGTTGACCCTGGGGCCTGGCTTGGCAATTCCGCTTAGTACCGTGGCCTGTAATTTTGTGAGGTCGAGTTCATGTCAGCTGCGTCTGCCTCCCTTCCTCGCAAAAAAGCGCATCTCAATGCGTAGGCCAGTAGTCTTGAGGTACCAATTCTCATTTAGGACAGGCTTGAAACACTTGTGACTCGTGAGTTTTAAGCAATTCACTTATTTAGAATACAAGGAGAAATCTGGCAACTCCATGGGACAAAGATAATCCTAACTCTAAACACCTGTCATACAAAACAAAAAAAGAAACTAAAATGTAATTTAGCAAGTTGGGCTTACGTGTGTGGACAACCATACCTCCTAGACTAGCAGACTTGAGTTGTATTTAAGAGATTTAAATGACCTAAATACTTAAGGTAAGATAATGAATACAAAATGAACATAAAAGTATTAATCTTGAGACACTCTCTTATGGAAGAATCATCACTCACATTTTTCCCTGCCGTGACGTGACGAACAATAACAAAGTCTACGTATAAACTGTGAAGAAGAAGAGTATGAAGAAAATTCTTCACAGGAACAAAAATTGAATGAATGTCCTACAGTAGGCTACTGGAACACAGTCCAGGGGTTTCTGATGACCAACTTCCAGCTTGTGAGTGGACAACGACTGGGAGCTTGGTTACTTACACTCAGTGCTGGCTATGATTTCCTAGGGTGGTATTTTGGTTTTGATAGAAATACATATACATGGTTTCACAGAGACATGGCATTGTTACCTGAAGTTCTTCCTGAAGTTCACAAACCATTCATGTAAGACTTATTTGTTGTTCAGCAGAGATCCACCAAATTTTCTCTAATGTGACTTGACCAAAGCCAGGAGCACAGTGTCCAACTTGTAAAGTCAGATGGTGGAAATAGGGATGTGAATAATGATCAGGAAAAGAAGGAGATGTTAGAAATGTCCAGACCAGAAATCATCAGGGTGATAAATGAGTTTGAGTATGCTATCGGAGGACACACTGATGAGGAGGTAAAAGAACACCCAGAATCATCAGTATTTGCCCAACAAAACCTCATGAAAGATTTGACTGCCATGGTCAAGGTTGTTGACGAGGGCCTTGTGGCTAACCCTTACCTTGAAACTGAAAGTGAATTTGTTTTTATTACCACAGGTGAGAGCTATGACTCAGAAATATACAAAAGTATAAAAGAAATTAAACCCCGTGGGGACACTCAGGCCAAAGACTATATAGAAAAAGTAATAGAGAAAGCAAAAATTTCAGTTACCAATATTATCCCCAGAAATAACTTTTATACTCTACAGAATCGTCCACCTGCAATATTAGGCAAGAACTAGAGGCAGAATTGTAAAGATCCTACAGCTATTGTTACAAGATATTTTGTGTCAATTAAAGACAGATCAGAATCAGACAAAGATGACTTCTTCTAACATGAGTGTGCCCCAGAAACTCCAACTCTTTCATAAAATGGGCAACTATATACTAGAACTAAAGCTGCTATGATAGGCTGTCTCCCAAGTATCGCCAATCCAGGTAAAAAAAAAAATTGAGAAACAGATCCACCATGGTTGCCTGGATATGGAAGGGGTGATACACGTGGTCAAGCCAGGAATGAAGACAAACAATTTCAAAGACTATGCCCATCTTATCTTGATTCTATTCCTCAAGAGCCAACTATCTGCTATGATAAAGAGGGTGGATATTATATGGGAGTAATATGGTCTTGGAAACCAAAGCCTGAAGAGTGATACAAGAGTTAAGAGAGGAGGAACTTTCATAAAGAGGACACGTGTAGGTTCCAATATTTCAATTCCAAAGGCCAAGGCGTGGCAGGATTTCCTTAAGGATACTACTAATAAAAAACACCCTTTTGAATACGTAAGTGAGGAGCTGAGGGAGACTGCTAAGGGTGAAACATATAATTTTTTATCAACGAAAGGAGACCTTGTTCTGTCTAATGAAGAATGCAAATTATCATCACTTGAACACTGTACACAGGAGGAGGCTGACACTAGAATAACTTTGCATCTTAATCATCCAGCCGATCAGGGTCACAACATAGCCTTTTTGAGAATTGTAGATATGGATGTTGTTGTGATTGCTACCCACTTTTTTTCCAAAAATGGAACTTGATGAGTTGTGGGTGGGGCTTGGAGCTGGGAAGCATTATAAAGATATTCCTATTCACGAAGTAAGTAGCTGTCTGGGACCTGAAAGGTGCAATGCGATATGCTTTTTTATGCCCTAACAGGGTCTGACCAAACATCTGCCCTCAAAAACATTGGCAAGAAAAAGGCCTGGGCTGCCTGGGATCTTCTAGGAGACAAATTAACTGAGGTATTTATTACCATAACTAAAAATCCCTCTGAACTTTGCCTTGACTCGGATTTCAGGTCTTTCATAGAAAGATTTACTGTTATTCAGTATGACCCCAAATGTGACACTGATTGCGTCAATATGGCAAGGAGATTTTTGTTCACAAAAAAAACCAAAGCCTCTGGAATCCATACCACCCACCAAGCATGCCCTCTTCCAGCATGTCAAGCGTTCAGTAATTTCTGCCAATTATTGGTCGCAGTCTC
>NC_090755.1:46243697-46248697 GCF_036898095.1 Palaemon carinicauda | reverse complement strand
TTATGTGTATAAGTCGAAAGGGTGGAAGACCGACTGAATGAAAGACTGGTAACAATAGAAGGAGAAAAGAAAATCTAAGGATTTGGGGCAACTCGCAGTCATCAGGGAGAGAGGGAAATATATTGCATAATGGATGAAGACATTCAGAGGAGATTGTAAGAGAATATTTTGACCAACTATTGAATATGAATAATGAAAAGGAAAGGAGCTTGCAGAAGCACAAAGGGTGGAGATGCCAGTAATGGAGATACGAAATACAGAAGTTAAGCGGGCATTGAGTAAAATGAAAAGGGTGAAGCATCAGGTCCATCAGAATTTCAAATTGAAATGGTCAAGATACTAGGTAGAGAAGGGGAAGAATCGGTTCTGGATTTAATAAGCTCAATGTGGAAAGTGAAAATTATGTCTAAAGACTAAGAGGAGTGTCTATAGGTACCTATATCAAAGCAGAAGTGATATCATGGAATGAAATGTGGTAACTGGATGGGAATTAAACTAATAGATCATTGTTTGAAAGGATTTGAGAGGGTATTAGATGAAATATTGAAAGAGATTGTAAAGATTGATAAACAATAATGTGGGTTCATTAGAGAAGAGGGACTTTGGATGCCATCTTTCTAGTAAGGCACCTACAGGAAAAGAGGCCACAGGGAAACTGAAAGCTCTTCTGTGTTTTTTTTTTTTTATCTAAAAATGGCTAATGATAGAATACCAAGGGGAGTGATATTTTTGTGCTCAAGGAAGAGGAAAGTTAAGGAGAAGTTGGTTAGAATGGTAGAGAGGATACAAAAAATAATAAGGACAGGAGCAATAACAGCTGTTGGAGAAACAGAAATATTTGAAATTAGTGTTGTATTACACTAGGGGTCAATATTTAGCCTTTCTTATTTATGCTGCTCTTGGATGTGTGAAGTGAAGAGATTATAAATGAAGAGTTGTGGCAGTTACTATTTGCAGATGATTAACGCTGAAAATAAGGAAGATTTATAAAGAAGGTTTGTAGAATGACAAGAGACTTTGGAGAGGTAAATGTGGATAAGATTAAAGCTATGGTGAGCTGTAAGGATGGTAGGGACAGGGTAGCCATACATGAAAGTAAAGGCCCTGTTATCATACAGGTGGAACCATTTAGATACTAGGATCTAGTATACTCAGAAGGGAGGTTGTGAGGCTGGAGTTGAGAATAGGATAAAAGCAGCCTAGGGAAAGTAGAGGGAGGTAGCAGGAAATGCATGTCATAGGAAAATGCCAGTCAAGCTAAAAGACAAGATCTTAAGTACAGTAATAAGAACAGCGTTAATGCAATGATCGGAAACGTGGATTCTAAAACAAAAATGGAAGCAAAGCTTGAGATGAGATTGCTGAGGTGGATTATGCTTGAAAGACTAGAAAATAGTGTTATAAGAAGAATGCCAGCAGTAGTAAAGATTACAAGGGTGATAAGTGTCATGACTGAGATGATGTTGGCATGTTATGAGGATTGATGGTGGGGAGAGATCATATGTGGGGGGAGATCGAGAGGGAACCACAGAATTTAATGGTTATATAAGGTGAAGAATGATATGGAGAGAGGATGTTTGGTGAAAGAGGATGCATTTCATTGAAGGCATTGGAGAGGGTGGATCAGGTAACCTACCCCTTAATGTAGGGATAACGGTGGGAATGTAAAAGATATGTATAAATTGTAACTCTTTATTAAACAATGATACTACAAGCTCTCTGTGATAATAATAATAATAATAATAATAATAATAATAATAATAATAATAATGATAATAATAATAATATGCCCTGCTAAATAAAAAGATATTTGTCTAACGATGCAAATTTTTCTAATACGGTTTTGGAAAAATTCACCCTGGTAATAAAGTTTAGGAACTAAACTTGAACTGAAAACTATTTGCAATACCTTTTAGTCTCCACTCAAAGAGAGAGAGAGAGAGAGAGAGAGAGAGAGAGAGAGAGAGAGAGAGAGAGAGAGAGAGAGAGAGAGATTGGGTTAACTAGAATATGTTTTTAATGGAAAGACATAACTAAAGGAGCAGTCAGGTGGGACCACGCCTTCGTCACGTCAAGCAGTCTTATTTTGTTTTCAAGTTCACTGCGTATTTGTAAACTATTTGCTAATCACTTAACATTGCGTTTATTTTCCAAGTACTGCTGCATACTTTTACTTTAATGTACTTCAAATAAAATGTTACATACCCAACATGACTACTAAGTTTGATTAAAAATGCGGTACAGTAGTTTTTGTGTAAAGTTCCATTCAAACAAACAAACTAACGGGGGTGAACACATACCTATCGCAATATCTTTGATTTTATCTGCTTGTTGGTTAGTGCACAATTCTGCACAAAATCTACCAGATCGATTTTGACCAAACTCGGTAGTCATATTGGATATGACCCAAGGATGAAACACTATCATTTTGGGTATAGTATATGAAATTAAATGTACGCAGCGGTACTTTGAAAATAATAGCAATGTTATTTTTTGTTTGTGAAAAATAGTAAAAAAAAAAAAAATACTGAACCAATTTCGACAAATCTTTGTAGACATATGACGTATGATCCAAGGAAATATCTATCTATGAAACTTTGAAGAAAATACATCCTTAGTACAAGGCGGATTGGCGTGGCGTAGGAATGTTCTCTACTGCGTACTTATACTTTGATGAACTTTATCCAAAATGTTACTGATTCATCCTTGGGTCATACCCAACATGACCACCAAGTTTGGTCAAAATCATAACAGTGGTTTGTGTGTAAAGTTGTTCCCATTCAACAAACAAACAAACAAACGAACAACCAGAGATGAATGCATACCCTTCGTAAAATATTCGATTTCAGCGAAGCCAATGAACGAATGAGAATACTGTATTAGGTGGATTAGTTATGGACATGAATTATTATTATTATTATTATTATTATTATTATTATTATTATTATTATTATTGCTTGCTAAGCTACAACCTTAGATGGAAAAGCAGGATGCTAGAAGCCCGAGGGCTCCAAAAGAGAAAATAGCCCAGTGAGGAGTGGAAATAAGGAAAAACTACAATAAAGCGTAAGAACAAATGGTATTGAAATAAATCTTTCATATATAAACTATAAAAACTTGAAAATAACAAGAGGATATAAATTTTAAAATATCAAAAGTAAGAGAAACAAGATAGAATAGTGTGCCCGAGTGTACCCTCAAGCAAAAGATCTATAACCCAAGACAGTGGAAGATCATGGTACATAGACTATGGCACAACCCAAGACTAGAGAGCCATCGTTTGATTAAGGAGTGTCCTTCTCCTAGAAGAGCTGCTTACCTTAGCTAAAGAGTCTCTTCTACCCTTACCAAAAGGAAAGTAGCCACTGAACAATTAGAGTTCAATAGTTAACCTCTTGGGAAAATTAGAAATGTTTGGTAATTCCAGTGTTGTCAAGTGTATGAAGAAAGAAGAGAATGTGTAAAGAATAAGCCAGTACTCTGTGTATGTGTCGGCAAGTATGAAATGAGCCGTAACCAGACAGAGGGATCCAATGTAGTAATGTCTGGCCAGTCAAAGTTCCCAATAACTCTAGCGGTTGTATCTCAACGGGTGGTTGCTGCCTTGGCTAGTCTACTACCTACAAGTAATATGTAAATGAATAAATAAAACGACTAAAAAAATCATAAAAGAAGTAGAGTAAAAATACAGACAAAGAATGATAATATCTTCCCAATATAAGAAAGAGCAAGTGTCTGGATATATATAGAGTTGATAGATGGGTTCCTCTCGGGAATCGCAATTTCAGTAGGAATAAAATAGTCAATGCTGCTATCATCTTTATTCGGGACCTTTCGACATAACTTATGTCATCTTCAGCCTATCTGCAATTATCATATGTAAAATTAATAAAATTAATAAAATCATCCTAAGTACATAGTTAGGAAGATACACTTTCATGAACTAATCAACTAGCTCTAAAATCAACCAATCAAGGAACATAAAACCTTAAAAAAGACTTATTACACACAACTATATAACTATATAAAAGACTCAATAACTAATATACCTAGTCACCCGCAGGAGATGATGACCACCCATCTAGACCAGCAACCCACAGACCAAACGGATCAATGGGTCACCAGCAACTGAACAGGTAAGCCCTCATTCAAGCTGGGGTTTGTCTTGAAAATGTATAATGACTCTAAGATTCTCAGTTGGCCGATGCTACTATGTCTGTACGTAATTTTGAAATTTTCCTTAGAAATGGCATGACCAGATTTAAATGCGTGGTCATAAATAGCTGAAATTGGTTTCTTAATTAAAGGTATATTGGTTCGTACCGATCTCCCCATGTGCTCCAAAATCCTACACTGAAGTTGTCTAGATGTGCTTCCAGTGTAGCACTCATTACAGAGTGCACATTGAAAAGTGTATATGACACCGGAACACAAGGGAGTAGGTAGACTCTCCTTATACTTAAACAGTGAGCCAACTGAGAACTTGTTAGTAAAAAATAGTTTTAAATCTATGTGGGGGTAACATTTTCCCACAACACTCATAACCTCTGTTCTTAGTCTCTCCGAAACATAACCATAGTACGGAAAGGAGACATATAACTGTATCTTCCTAACTATGTACTTAGGATGATTTTATTATTTTTATTAATTTTACATATGATAATTGCAGATAGGCTGAAGATGACATAAGTTATGTCGAAAGCTCCCGAATAAAGAAGATGATAGCAGCATTGACTATTTTATTCCTACTTATATATATACAGTATATATAAATATATATATATGTATATATATATATATATATATATATGCATATATATATATATATATATATATATATATATATATATATATATATATATATAATATATATATATATCTATATATATATATATATATATATATATATATATATATATATATATATATATATATAGATATATATATATATATATTGTTACGGGCCCATGGTTCGAGTCCAGCCTTGCTTAAGGGACTCA
>NC_090755.1:46218697-46236197 GCF_036898095.1 Palaemon carinicauda | reverse complement strand
TTTCGCTTCATAATGCATTACAGAATCTCGATATGCAAGAAAAAAAAAACAGAATAATGGAAATACGTACCTACAGTTAAGATCTTTTTATTCAAAATATATTTTACAACATTTATTTTGAAATTAAATGAAAAACTATACTCGATTCAATTAACATTTATTTAACATTCAAGTTCTTTGGAAATTACATTCTGAGTTGATATCAGACCAATAAACGTATTAAAGAAATAAATAAAAAAAAACTGAATGCATTTGCACAGTTTCCCACCTCAAACAAGACGCAATCAGTGAAGAAAAACTCTCAAATATATCTTTTATAAAAAGGCTAATATAAAGAAAGATTTAATTTTCCTTTTCTCTCATCTACACTTTTTGACTCTTTTCCTCAACTAACACCTTTGCATTTACCTTTTCTTTTACTCATCATTGTCAAGTCAAGCTGAGATAATCTGTTTTGCATGATTCTTATCAGCTTTTTAATCATATTTAAATTGGTCATCAGTCCCTCTTGCTTTGTTCTACTGTCTAAGCTGAATCGTTCTCAGACGGCTGAAGATGTCATAGAAATGCAATAGAACTAGAGGGACATTCAGTAGAGCACAGACCTCCGCCAAAGCAACTTATTTCTCTACCTTTTGCTTGACCTTGACCTTGACCTTTTACACAAGACTTTCAAAATTGAATCACTTCAACGGCTCAACATAACAATCAATCCCGGAAAGTTTCACTATTCTATGTGTAAATTTGTAACCTCCACAACGGCAACTTATTTCTTAACCTTTTGCTCGACCTTGACTTTGACCTTTGACCTAGGACTCTCAAAATTGAATCATTTCCACGTCTTAAAAACTTATCCCGGAAAGTTTCACTACTCTGTGAGTAAAATTGTGACCTCCAGAGCTTATTTCTTGACTTTGACTTTGACCTTGACCTAGGACTTTCCAAATTGAATCACTTCCACGTCTTAACTTAACTTTATGAGTAAAATTGTGGCCAAGAAAATGTTCACACTCAAACAAACGGACAAACAGCGGTGAAAACATAACCTCTCAACTTCGTTGGCAGAGGTAAAAATCTGTTTAAACTCGTACGACTCAGGAAGCAGAAGCTTGCGAATTCTTCGTTATATTTTTCTTATATCTTTCATTCATGCCAAGGAGTATTACCATTAGTATTAAAATTGCAATTGTTAATGATGTAAAAAAACATTATAAAATATCGACTATAATAATAATAATAATAATAATAATAATAATAATGATAATAATAATAATAATGATAATAACCAGAATTCCTTTTCAGTGAAAGTGTTGCGGAAGTCCAAGCACGTGAATAGTGCCACCGGAAGTCAAACTTCACAGGCAGCCATCTTTTTTGTCACACCTTGAAATCTAACATATAAAAGTAGCAATGACTCCACAAGAGGCAGTCCTGCCCAGCCAGTATTCCTGTCAGTGAGGCCTGTTGGGACCTAATGGACACCTCCCCCGGGAGGTTCTAGAGATCACCTGCTACATTCTGTCTTTAGAAATGGACAGAACCCTTCCAAGCAACAAAGTCACCCGACTCTGGAATAGACGCCTTCCTACCATTTAGATATAATCTCGAAAACCTGAAGAGAGAGAGAGAGAGAGAGAGAGAGAGAGAGAGAGAGAGAGAGAGAGAGAGAGAGAGAGAGAGAGAGAGGGCAGTTGTCATAGGTACGTCACAGAAGACGAGGATAGAAAGCAACCTCTACAGAATCTACAATCTTGTGTATTTCCTTGCCTACGGTCTCAGTGAACTTTCATTACTAAAATTTGCACAGTTTTTCTATAGCAAATGATGAAAATACTTGGTGCTATCCACACCCCGTATATCTGAGATTTTGTTATTATTTCAATTTAAAAATTAGATAAGTTAGTGTGATATTAAAGACAATTCTGATTCATGAATATCTAAGAAGACCCCCACTATTAATCATAATTAATCATAGGAAGCTTCACGTTGGTGGCAGCCGTCCTGGAGAATTATCGTGTGACGTTGAGACTGAACTTTATAATGAAATTATTTACAGATACAACTTGAGGAACCTTGAAATAGAAAATGGCAAGAGAAAGGAAAAATTTTTCGTACGAGGAAAAAGGGTAAATTGAAAGTGACCACAGATATGTGAGTAATATTTTAATCTCTCTCTCTCTCTCTCTCTCTCTCTCTCTCTCTCTCTCTCTCTCTCTCTCTCTCTCTCTCTCTCTCTCTCTCTCTCTCTCTCGTTATTATTTTTCCAGTCTATCATATAAGAGTATACAATTTTGTGTGTCTGGTGTAATCAAAATATGATTTTGTGTAAGGGATGTTGCTCACATTTTTACAATTTTAGATGAACAGATAATTTAGATTACACGAGTAGGAGTGCAAGACAAAGACGATTAACATCCCATAAGAAATAAGTTTAGAGATTAGCACAGTAACTAACCCCACTAATATAAATTCAATAGGAAAACTAAACCAAACCAGACGTTTATGTGGAAATGTAGGTAGAAATAATCCCAGTGAAACAAAGATGAGAAAAGCGTAATGTAGATAAGTTGTTACCTGATACGGAAAGTAGGATCTCTAGTTTTAGACTAACCGATGAAGTTAAAACCATAAAACAGGTGATGTTATTAGTAAAGGATGAGGTGGGCGATGAACACACCACATTGGATAAGGCATTTGAAAATATCAACACTTTGCGTGGGTTCTAAAGAAAAAATATTTGTAGGCATTTATGGGGTTCTGCAATGAAACGAATGGGTTAATTAAGATAAAGGCAACTGCCAATGACAATTCACTTAATGTAGCTTTAAATTAGGTATTAATTCACGTAGCGAGTACCATCTTAGATATTGATTTAACGAAGAGAAAGAGAAAACAATGAAAACAACAGGAAATTAGAAGAAAAAAGTCTAAGGGACAAATTTCCACATTTCCTACCAGTAAACTCCGAATAATTTAGATCAGTGGTATTCATTGCGTGGCTCGGAGCCATTGGCAGCTTGCGATGACCAGATTGGCGGCTAGCAGGAGAGAAAGAGAAATGGAAGAAATTCAGGAGATCCCAAAGTATTGAATATAAATTTCATCATTTTGTCGTATCATTCATCTTTCGATAAAATTACCAATAGGAATAGGTTCAATATGCCTAGTCATCATTTTTATCTGGCCAAAAATATGAACTCTGAAATCTCGATTGCTCTATCAAGGTTGCATGAAATTGAAATACCTTTATTAAAAAAAAGTTGAATAATAACTGAAGAGCTATATTTCTACCTCATACCAAAAACTCATTGACTGCCAGTCAACCCTGACTGAGCAATCGACATTTTAATGTTTATTTATTTTGGCCAGATAGAAATGATCAGAATATAGTGGCCCTAGCAGTTCTTTACTTTTCATATTTCTGGCCTCAACCTGTGTCGCTCCGTGAAATGCTCCTTATAGCACCATTTCTAAGGTATGAATACTGCTAAATATACCAGAGAAAAAAGTTGCATGGAATGCCAGGAATAAACCCAGCTGGCTCACCCTTATAGAGTGTCGGTATAGTAACTGGGGCGTGTTATAACCACTACCAGAGGTCCCTTACCAATTAGTCTTCTCCTTCCTCAATATCCCTTGATACTACGAGGTGCCGATCTACATCCGACTACTGCCCGCTACTACGACTACCCCCCCCCCCCCCCTCCCACCACTACCCACGCTTCTTCCCTCATTCCTTCTCTAGCACCGTGATATCCACACGCGTTTGGTTTCATAGCTTTTGTGTTTCTGTGTTTTGAAGATGTCTTTCATATTATGTTGCAGGCAATTTGACAGAGGCAACCCATGGGATTGCATGGATCTTGGCCAAACATTAGATGCAGAGATTGTTGAAGAGTGCGTTTGGTATCATCAGATAATGCATTGAGGTTTCATAATAGAAATGCAATTTTCAAACAGATCATGTTGGGTAAACCATAATGGCAATCTGTCAGATATTCAATGCTTTATTATTATTATTATTATTATTATTATTATTACTACTTGCTAAGCTACAACCCTAGTTGGAAAAGCCGGATACTATTAGCCCAGGGGTTTATAAAGGGAAAATAACACACTGCGGAAAGGAAACCAGGAAATAAGAAAATTAAATAACAATTAAGATCAAATAATTCAAGTAGAGTAACAACAATTAAAGTAAATATGTCCTATATATACTATAAAAACTTTAACAAAATAAGAGGCAGAGAAATAAGATAGAAAAGTATGCCCGAGTGTACCCTCAAGCAAGAGAACAGTAGAAGGCCATGGCACAGAGGCTATGGCACAAACCAAGACCAGAAGAGTTGCTTACCATTGCTAAAAAGACTCTTCTACCCTTACCAAGAGGAGATTAGACACTGAACAATTACAGGGCAGTAGTTAACCCCTTGGGAGAAGAATTGTTTGGTAATCTCGCGTGTATGAGGACATATAATATGTCAAGAATAGGCAGCTAGACTATTCAGTGTACTGTATGTGTCGGCAAAAGGAAAATGAACACTATCCAGACAGAAGGATCCTATATAGTACTGTCTGACCAGTCAAAGGACCCAATAACTCTCTATCGGTAGTATCTCAACAGTTGTTTAGACAAAAACACAGATATTTGTGATGCTGCACAATTGTGTAATTGTCTGCGATTTCCAAAAGAAGACTTATTCCTGGAAGAATTATTGTGCCTATTACCACTATATGGCAAAACGAGAGAAGAAGACATATTTACTGTACTATAAGAGTTCCTTCTGATAATAACCAGATATGGTCCAACATGGTTTGTGTGCGTAATGTTGGTGTCCCAAATATGAGAGGCAAAGAGAATGGTCAGATTTTGCCATATTCCTTAGTAAAATTTACTTGGAGTCACATGCGGCCGCTGATTGTTCGGGTGGTATTTTTTTGTTTGAAGGCCATTGACTCATTGTCAGTATCATGAACTACTGCCTGAATATGAGAGATTTAGTAAGGAATAATTAAGTGAGATTGTTATCTCGAGGCAGGGTGCTTGAACGATTTTTGAGACTCCTGCTTAAATTATCTCACTTGCCACCTAATTACACTAAAATTGAAGTTATAGGGACCGGGAAAACACCAGCTGTAATGCTAGGTGGATTAACAGGATTTCAAAATAAGATCACATCACTTTTCATACCAGAGAGACAATGTTTGTATTTTCCAAAACTTAGAAAAGCCACACCTGTCAATTCAGAAAGGTAGCAGAGTTTCAGCTGTCACTTTTAAGAATACATTGAAAGATTTGGGAAAGAAGTTTGAGCACAAGGAATTCATCCCTTTCATTGAGACCCCATTTAATGTGCAAGTTTCAATCTTAAGTTCTATACCCGCTAAAATTTGTCCTGATCATGCTTCGGTGGAATCTGAGATTGATGATCTGTAGGCAAGTGAAACGCTGAAAGTGATTTTAAAATCAGGTGAGCAAAATTTCTGTAGGTAATAGGTTGGCCAAGGCACCAGCTGCCCATTGAGATACTACCACTAGAGAATTGTTGGATCCTTTGACTAGCCAAACAGTAATGCACTGGATCCCTTTCTCTGGTTACGGCTCATTTTTTCTTTACCTACACATACACCGAATAGTCTGGCCTATTCTTTACAGATTCTCCTCTGTCCTCATACACCTAACAACACTGAGATTACCAAACACTTCTTCGCTCGAAGGGCTAATTACTGTATTGTAATTGTTCTGTGGCTACTTTCCTCTTGGTAAGTGTAGAAGACACTCTTAAGCTATGGTAAGCAGCTCTTCTGGGAGAAGGACACTGAAATCAAACCATTGTTCTCTAGTCTTGAGTAGTGCCATAGCCTCTGTACCATAGTCATCCACTGTCATGGGTTAGAGTTCTCTTGCTTGAGGGTACACTCGGGCACACTATTATATCTTAATTTTTTTTCTCTTCTTGTTTTTTGAAATGGTGTGTTGGGCAGGCTTAATGTTAGGGCCATGAATGACTTGTGGTTTATCAAGATATTTTCTTTTCCTTATCTGATTCTTCCCTTCTTAAAACCATTCTTACTGTTCTCCCTTCAGTAGAAGTGGCTATCCTGGAGGGTATATAGCCTTGCATGGTGTATCGGCTCCTCCATGTTGACCCTTTTTTTCAACTTTTTTCTATAGTCTATAGGTTTGATCAATCACTTTATTTATGTTTCTGTACATATTGTTTTTGTTTTAATTCTTGTTAATCTAATTTTCAAATATGATGGGTCTTTCTTATTATCATTAACTCTCATGCTGTCTGGAGACATTGAGCAAAATCCAGGACCAGTACGTCCTAGATTTTGTCAATGTCGTCTATTGTATTGCAATATTCGTGGTCTTCATGTAAATATTCAAGACCTTGCAGTTGCGTCCATACAATATGATATTTTCTTGTACTCAGAAACTTTGGTTTCTAATATGAGGCACTCATCTGAGCTCCTTATAATTGTTTTTAAGAAGCCAATAATGTGGAAACGTGATGCCATCCCTAGGGCCAGGGAAATGGCGGTGTATATTAGAACTGAATACCCTGCTTCTCATAAGTCCAGCTATGAATGTGGATGTCATGAGATTCAGATAATAAAAGTTTGTGGCAGGCATAACAACTTCTATTTTTGTTCGATCTACCGGAATCCAAACATGGATGATTCTACCTTCGATTGACTTCTTACCATTATGGCTAAGATACAAGAAGATGATAGAAAGGCCTCTTTTGTCTTTGTTAATGATTTCAATGCTCACCATAGGGCTTGGTTAAGTTCTGTTTCTACCTATTACCATGGCTTCAGAGCTTTAGACTTTGCCTCTGAATCAAGCTGTGAGCAAATCATAAGTGAAGCTACTCCCAGGTCTGGTAACTGCTTGAACCTCATATACACTGACTCCCCTGGCATTATAACAAGTAAGGTTGGTTCTCCAGTCAGGACATCTGGCCATGCCTTGATTTCATTAGTAGTGAAGACTGAGCAGCCTGTCCTTGATGTATCATACTCTTGTAAAATTTATATGAAATCTCAAGCAGACTGGAATGGGATTTTGCATGATCTTTTGGCGTTGAATTGGTCACAATTTTATAGTAGTGTTGATCCAGTTGTCCCTTTGAATGAGAATCTAGTTGTATTCCTTCTCGTGTGCTAAGTTACCGTGTGAAAGACAAAATGTGGTTCAATGATAATTGTACACGTGCTTATTTGGAGAAGCAGGAGGCCTATCATCTTTGGAAGGGTAACAGATCAGATTTCACCTGGAATAACTGTACTCAGCTCAGAGCTTTTGCTCAGAGAACTTATGCTTCAACTGAAAAGGAATACAATCTAATCATAAAAGAAACTCTTTCTGGTACAACCCAGGAACAAGTGTGGTGGACTACCCTTAAATTTGCACTCTTAGGTGTAAATGCAACAGTTCCTCATTTACTTAAACCAGATGGCTCAGTCACTCACTGTCCAAAGGAAAAGGCAACCCTTTTGGCTGATATGTTTGACAGTAAACAGAATAATGAGAAACTCAAATTCCTCACATCTGTTTTCCAGAGCCTAAACTAACTAGTTTAGTTTTTCGATCTCGTGAAATTAAAGCTCTCTTGATGGACCTTGAGGCTTATGGAGAGGTAAACCCAAATGGTCTTTTTCCTTTGTTTTTTATAAAGACTGCAGATTTCTTAGCTCCAAAGTTATCGGTTATTTTGCACAAGTTAGCAAGAAGAGGAGCTTTTAGCACACGGAGAAATGGTAATGTTACTCCACTATGTAAATGTGTTTGTGGTAGCTCAAGTCGAACTGATTACCGCCTTATTTGCATAACTGCCATATTATTTAAAGTTTTTGAACCTCTTCTGGCAAAAAGTCTTAATAGGTTCGCTGAAGGTAATCATCTATTCCCTAGTTTGCAATTTGGTTTTCGTAAAGGCCTTGGAGCATCTGATGCCCATCTTACAGTCCCCAATGCTGTACAGAAATCCCTTGATTGTGATCAGGTAGTTCGTATGATTGGCCTTGATTTTAGGGTTGCCTTTGACCGTGTTAATCATGAGGCCTTTGTTTTCAAACTCATACAGTTGGAAGTGGGTGGGCCGCTTCTTAGCATTATTATTGAATTTTTAAGTAATAGATCTGAAAGAGTTGTTGTTGATTGGCACCATAGTGAGTATAGGAATGTGATATCTGGTGTTCCACAGGGTAGTGTTCTTGGCCCATTACTTTTCATACTATAGATACATGACATGTGGTTTGGCCTAGAAAACAAGCTTGTTGCATATGCAGATGATGCTATTCTCTTTGCATCAGTTCCAACTCCTGGGTGTAGATTTGGGGTTGCTGAATTCCTTGATATAGATCTAGTTAAAATTAGTGCATGATGGAAATCATGGGGTATAATTGTAAGTAGGTCAAAGGACAGTGGCTCCTCAACATCTGGATCTCAACATTGATTATGTTTCTTTAACTTTGTATACCTTTTAGAATTTTAGGTGTGATTCTCGACAGCAAATTTACTTTTGAAAAACACATTAGGTCCGTGTCTTCTTCAATTGCACAAAAAATAGCTTATTGAAAAGGTCCTTCAAGATTTTCGGTGATCAATCTATTCTGAAGAAGTGTTTCAATTCTTTAATTCTTCCTTGTTTCGAGTATTGTTCTCCTGTCTGGTCTTCATCTACTGATTCTCATCTTACTTTTTTGGACAGAAATTTGCGGTCTATTAAATTTCTTATTTCTGATTTAAATATTGATATTTGGCACCGTCGTTCAATTAGTTCATTATGCATGTTGCATAAGATTTTTCCTGGACAGTTCCATCCTTTTCGTAATACTAGGCATGCAGTTAATTCTAATAGTCAGTCCTTTTCCATCATGAGGTTCAATACTACATTGTATTCTAGAAGTTTTATTCCAGCTGTGACCAAGTAGTGGAATGATCTTCCTAATTGGGCAGTTGAGTCAGTAGAACTTCAAAAGTTCAAAGTTTATATATGACATCTGCTTTGATGTTACTGTTTTTAGAATAATTCATTGTTAATTTTTTTCTCACCTTTTATTTATTTGCTTATTTCCTTTCCTCAATGGGCTATTTTTTCCCTGTTGGAGAGGTTGGGCTAATATCATCCTACCTTTCCAACTTGGGTTGTAATAATAATAATAATAATAATAATAATAATAATAATAATAATAATAATAATAATAATAATAATAATATTGTCCCTGATTTGAAATACTGTACCCAGTTTTGAGGCACACTGTGCATAATGATGTGCTATCTGGTGAAGACCTACAATTATGAATATACATTTTCAACTATAAATGTTGTGAAGAGGAAACAGAAAAAAAGGTAACTAATACACAGTTGGATACCCTAACAAGAATAGCGGACTCTAATTACAAGTAGAGATTGGAGAAAGTGGAGGAACAGTTGGTGGATTTCCAGTTATCCCAACATTAAATGGAGGTGCTTTATTTATTTTATGTTAATAATGCCAAGAATTTAATATAATTTATCAATAATCATTATTACTAGTTGTATTTTGTAAATAAGTGATTTTGGAAATCAAATAAAAATAAAAACATATTTCACACACACGAACACACATATATGTATATATATAATGGATTTTGAGTGAAGCGAAAAATCTATTTTTGGGTGAGGTAGCCATGTCCTCCTGATGGAAGTTCCTAAAAGGTAGCTTCCTAGGGTATATTTGACTACAGTGATATTCCCAGAGAATTTTACCTTAAGGTATCCAGAATTCTAACTCCTGGAGCGAATATCCCTAAATAATCTCACAGGGATATGGCATAATATCAGAGGACGTATTCTTGACACGTCACATAGCTATCTTCACCCCGAACAGTATTAACGCTTCAAGGGGGTACAGTGACAAGAATCTGAAACGAGAATGAAAAGAGAGCCGCTCATAAGGCATCTCTCCTATTCCGTTTCCAGTGTGTATCTGATGAAGGCGGTAGCGCCCTTCTTATTCCTTGTAGCGATATACGAGGTGTTACAGATACTGTACTATAGGGAGGGGTCAATAAGCCCTTTTACAATAAAAGGAAGGGCGGGTCCATCAGGACGACATGGCTACCTCACCCAAAAATAGATTTTTCGCTTTGCTCAAAATCCGTTTTTTGGGCTCAGGCCATGTCGTCCTGATGGAAGTTTACCAGAGCATTACTGTATCTGTGGATTCTCAATCGGTGCCGTACTCTCAAGAAAATATTTTCCTGGTCCGTCTAGACCTAGAGACCTATGATGTTACCGTCATACATCATTTCATCTAAGCATGAACTATGTTAGTGCTTCCTGCCCCCTACAGGGAAGAGTCGTACTAGACTCTGGAAAAAGTCTCGAGGAGTACATAATAACTTATGGATGACAAAATGACAAGCTTGTATAGTGGTCTCGCGCTATACAATATAAAGCAAAGTTTGTATAAGAGTCACCAATGTCAGTATGAATTTGTGACACCTTCCCCAATGTGACTACTCTTATTAAATATTGGATAATGGTTGTATCAGCATAGGAACAAATTTTGCCTCTTGCCACTATCCCGTTAGGGTACCACGTCACCCCTTCCAAGGAAGGGTTAGAGTGAGTGGACTGTTGCTTGAATCAGGGAACAGTCTTGAAAGACATACCATGATAAAAATATCCATATTTTAATCTTAATGCTCAGTACATTTCTAATAAAATGAGTTTGGGCGAATAAGAACTAGTTTATTAGAATTTAATAAACGTACATATCAGATCAACATTTATAAAATTTATAAAATGTGAATGATATGCATTAAAGCATAAAGAAAAACAGTCAACAGAAAATATTGTTTCGTCTACTAGGAAACAGATTTGCCACTTCAATTGAATTATTAATAATAATGATATAGTCTGTATACTGTTTATTTACACTAGCGTAAAAAACGCTTGACACAAGTGTCTGTATTATGCTATAGTTCACCGACGTCAATGGAACAGTTCGTAAGGACACTTTCGTGGCCTATCGCTCAGTGTGTAGTAACATACAGTGACTACACACACACCCTCTTAATTAATCGTCCCAAATTAATTACACTGTTCCTCGCAGACTTAAAACAGAAGGTTAAAGAATTCTACCTGCTGCTACCACAGATCTCTTAAGTTGATCCACTTGCTTCGCATAGTGCATAAAGAACGCCTTGGATGACTACCAGCCGGTGTGCAAACAAGGATGTTCAAAGTCCATATATTAAAGAAATTTTATGGAAGAGGCAACTTTCCTCGGATCATGACTAACAGGTGTACTGTCTGGATCCGTTCTGCGAATAACACGGGTGAATTTCGCCCTTAGTTATAGATAACTTTGAACCCAGGGTTTCTCTTCTGAACAGCTGTCCTCCCATAAAGTCTGAAGTTCTATGAAGATAGACCTTTAGGCACTCCACTGGACATAGAGATGCATCTTCCTTCAGAAGGCAGATTCTCTAGGGACCCCACCTGTTGGTGGGTAGCTTGTTCCTGGTAAGAAACGTTGGGTCTGGAAATAGATTCAGTTCTCCCTCCAAGAACTGGCCGTGGCCTTCCTCTCTAGAGAGAGCTACTATTTCACTAACTCTGGCCCCCAAGGCGAGTACAAACAGAAATATGACTTAAATTCAAAACCTTCTAAGTACATTCCTCATTGTTCATTATTTATACACAATGAAGAATCATATCTAATGACCATGCAAAGGGTCTTTGGAAGCGCTGAAGGGCTAAGCCCAGAATGGGCCTTTGTAGTTCATTAAGAACGTTGTTAGAAAGGTCGACCTGTAAGGCATATGGTATCTGACTTGTCAAGGCAGGCTTGAACAATAGAATTGTGTTGGCTGCTAAACCTTGCTCATGAAGGTGAATGAAGAATGATAAATAGGAATCTGTCGGGATTTTTTTTTATTTCTTCGCCTTGACAAAGGATAGCTATTTCTTCCCTGAAGCCTCGTAATGTCTTCTGGTTTCCTCCAAAAGTCTAAACTGACTTTTTAACACCGAATCTTTTTCTCATTGCTAAGAAGAGAAAATCATGAGATGTAGGTTCCGTGTTCTCTGTGATGGAGCGAAGACAGTCGACTTCTGTACTCGCTGAGACAGGGATGGATCTGGTAGCGGTACAAATTTTAGTCGTAGTTCCAATGCCAGAGGGAACCACACGTTATTTGGCCACTTGTGGGCCACTACTGCTGCTTTCCTTTTGAAGGATCTCAGCTTATCGAGAACCTTCAAAAGGAAGTTGTGCGGAGGAACAGATAAATATTGGACCATCTGTTCCAGTCTAGGGACATAGCGTCCACTGCCCCCGCTAGTGGATCCTGTATGGGGACACGTAACAATCTATTTTCTTGTTGTCTATCGTCGCAAAGAGGTCTATCTGCAGCTCTGGGACTTGGCTCAAGATGAAGGAGAACGATCCTGCATCAAGGGACCATTCTGACTCTATAGGTGTAAACCTGGATAAAGCATCGGCTGTCACATTGCAGAACCTCTGAATGTGAACTGCTGACAGGTGCCATTTCTTCCATTCCGCCAAACGGAATATGGCCAACATCACTTGGTTGATTAACCTTCCGGATTACTCTTTTGTCTAAGAGCTCCCGGACATATTCTTCCAGAACGGGGGTTGAGTGTTGGAAGAATTGAGGAAATTGAGGTGGAGGACTGCTCCAGCTCCAACCTAGTCCATTCTTTATTAGGCTGTAGGCCCAGGGATCGAAGGTCCAGCGATCCCTAAATAGCTGTAGTCTCCCTCCTACTGGAAGTATCTCACTTCTGCTGTTGTGGACCTGAGGCCATGCCTCCTTGACCGTGTCCTCCCCTGGATCCCCTTCCTCTTGAAGGGCATCTAGAAGAACCTCAGGCTGTTCCTCTAGCTTTCACATGAAAGGAAGAAGTCTGCCTTTCGAAGGCTGGGTTAAAAACTGGCGACTGTGTCGCCACTTGTTGAGGTACCAGCTGGTACGTGGTTGGAGGTTGTGCCACTATCTGAGGCACCGCGGTCACAGGAAGTTGTTGTTGTTGCTGTCAGTAGGGTCTAGCCGGCCGAGAGGATGGCCTAGGCCTTTTTGTCTTCTTCTTGGGTTGGGAACCCTCATCTGGAGAAGACTTTCTCTTAAAATCTAAGACCCACTTTTTGAGAAGGTTCCTATTCTCTGTGGCGGCCTTGTCTACTACCTCTTTAACCACTTCATTGGGAGAAGAGGTCTTTACCCCAGATACAAGAGGATATCAGTCTCCTCAGTTCGTGCCTCACCGCAGCCGAGGCGAACATGAACTCTCTACAGGTTCTCCTAGCTTTAATAAAGCTATAGAGATCCTTCGTAACTGTAGCCAGATGGGTTTTGGCCACTACCATGAACATGTCTTGGTTCTTGGGGTCACTTGCCATCGATTCTAATGTCGTTTGCAACGACATTGATGCCGCAATTCTTTCCTTCGTCTCTTGCTCTCTGCGCAAGAGAACGTCCGACAGTTTTGGAAGTTCCTCACCAAACACGTTCAGCAATATCAGTTTCCAGCTTCCCGACTGAGAAGGTAAGGTGGACATCCTTCCAGTCTTCTTGGTCCAAGGGCAAGGTCAGAGATAACGGCTTGCACTCCTCCAAGGAGGGGCATGGTTTCCCTGCCTCCACCGCCTTTAAGGCTGCCTTATATCGCTTTTCCATGAAGGGAAATGTTCTGGTTGGAGAGGCCACAAAGGAGGGAAGCTTCTTACTCAAGGCTGGCACCTTTGAGTTCGTGAAGCCCCTCTCTTTCATGGAGCCCGCTAGTAATGCCTGTGCTTTACTATGGTCAAGAACTATGACCTCCTTCGGCTCCGTCTCCTCCTTTGAGGCTGGCTCCTTCCTAAGACGGACATAGCAGTCCGGATAAGAATCTTTGTTGGGCCAAAATTCCACGTTTTCCAGGGAAATTGCTCCCAACTTTTCTGATATCATGATCTTCCCGGTTGTCATTGGCATGTGTTCGGCATACCTACAAGGATTGGTGTCCGAGCACCAAGGAAGATCCTTCACGTTGAGTTGCTTCCGGGGCCCACGGGATGCTGCAAGTCTACGTATCTCCAGTTTCATTGCAGCTTCCTTCTCATCATTCTTTCTTTGAATTTGTTGGATCATCTCAACAATAGAAGAAAGAGTCCTTCCCAGTTCATCTGGGATAGCAGACGATGTAGAGGGAACAGGTTCTGGGTCCGGAACCGATGTAACCGACACCTCGTCGATTTCTTCTTCTTCTATTTGAGGAGCCTGAGACAGCTCCTCCTCCTGACCTTCTCCTAGAAGGTCTCTCTCTGTAGGATCCGACACCTCCGACATCCTATCGTCCAATTGGATGTCTTGACGGGTGGCCGAGACTTCAGAATCTACTGGATTCTGGACAGTTGGTATCTCCACCTTAGGCTGAGGAATGACTGCATCAGCTGATGCTTTAGGGAAAAGGTATGCCCTCATGTTTTTCTGAAAACCCCTCACCCAGGTTCGTAACTTTTCCCTGGCAGCATCCCTTGACTCCGTCGACTTAGGGTTGTCAAAAGCCTCGGTAATCAGGTTAGAACATACAGTACAAACCTGAGGGTCCCAATGCCGGAGATCACCTCTGGAGGTTGCGCATGCTGCGTGCCTCCTGCAAAGGTGTAGTTCACACCTTGAGATAAAGTTTTAATATACGGGAAAGAAAGAATACAGAAAGAACTTACTTTCTATATATTGTACGGTCTCAGCAAAAGGCTGTACAAGATAACATTAAGTATGTTGAAGAACTTTAGTGTTATCACAAACTCTGTACTGTAGTTTTACTAATGCAGTGTGTACTACACTACAGATATAGTAACTACTGTACATCGCATGCTGTTGTGCCGGCTGGCATCTACCCCTATATAGTTCAAAGATATACTACCTTTAACTAATAGGCGGCAGCCCACTGATTCTCAAATGTGTGCCGGCCGGCAATCATTGCCGGTCGACAGCTGAAAACACTAATACCCGGCTGCCGGCCACTAATCGTAGTGGCCAGCAGATTCGGGATGTTTCCACTGCTGACAGGCAAATGTAGTAATACCCATGCCTGCCGGCAGTAGCTAAGAACCAGAGAACCTCCACCTGCCCGGCTGTCGGCTGTTAAGCCGGCAGCCGGGTTAGAGGTATAACACAATAGTCAGAGAAACAGTATGGATGTAAGGTTATAAGGCGGCATTGCCATACGACCTTCCATCCAGAAAAAGTGAACTTATGGAAGGGGAGAATGTAGCATTCAGGCTTCCAAGGAATCCATAGCCTGCCGGACTCTACCGGCAGACATGGAAGGGAGACCAAGGGAGGTCTGGGGTTCACTCTGCAAAGAACAAAGGGTCTCTGCCAGCCGACACATAATTGCCAGCCGGCAGAGAGCTGAGCCGGTCCTGCATCCTAACCTACACTAGGTACGGAAGTAGGACTGCAGCCAAAAGAAAATAAAAGAAAGAGAGGTGGGGAAGGGATAAGGGTCCTATAGACTTCGTTCTAGCAAGATACACACTCAGCAGTTAGGGAAGCTCATCCTAACCTAGAGTTGTCTATTAGGGAGGAAGACTGGCAATAATTGCTATCCTCCTCCCAACCAGAACAAAGTTAGGTGAAGTTATTTCGCCGGGCAACAGAGAAAACTCATTCTCCAGCCCGAGAAAAACAACACAGGACAGTCTGCTAGGCCACTAGAGGAAGGAATCAGCTCTTACAAAATCCTTCCGATGTGGACTAGGGAAGCAAAGCTTCCTGTGTTCGCCCCTAACCTAGCAAAGGAGACTCATTCTCTATGCTAGGAAGAAGGAGACCACAGACTAGAAACTCTGATGTTCTGCCCTAACCCAAAAAACCAGTCACTCTGGATATCAGGTCAGGACAGACATATCCTAAAATAGTTATACCTGAATTATTATACAGATAGAACCGCTAGGATTAAGCCAAAGGCTTACACAGAGGGAGAGAGGGATTGAACTTAGCCTCCGGAGGAGAAAAGAACAATCGGGGATGTGCGAGAGTATACTACTGTACCTAGATTACTAGTCCAGGTAAGGTGAGAATCGATTACCTAATTCACCGAAACTCTCTCGTATACAATCTTGGAAAGAACATTCAACAATATCTTATATGTATAAAATATTTGCCAAAAGCTTCAATAAAATAACACTCGGAAAAACTTATATCATGCATGAAAGTAATAGGGCCAGACGCGTAGGCTACTAAGCCTTACGAAGGGCAAGATCGGTGACCTAAATCACCGAACTAAAAACTGACGGTATAATATAAGCATTCCTAGAGGAGCTAAATAGCTAGATTATTAAAGCATAACAAACCGGGAATGTCGCTCTACCTAACTAAATGACCCATAAATAGCGAGCGATAGCATCCAGGATGCCTCCGGTAGGCAACAGCTCTTGTTTACGTTAATATCACTTTTGATTTAATTCAAAACGACAAGAGCTTACATTTATACATAGTAAAGATAATACTCAACTTTCCAGAGGCAAAAGAGGCCGGAGAAGTCATCAAAATGTTGAATTAAATCCAAAATAACGAGAGAACACAAGGGAAAACACAGAGTAGTAGAGCTACATGAAAAGGAATGAAGAGGGCGCTACCGCCTTCATCAGATACACACTGGAAACGGAATAGGAGAGATGCCTTATGAGCGGCTCTCTTTTCATTCTCGTTTCAGATTCTTGTCACTGTACCCCCTTGAAGCGTTAATACTGTTCGGGGTGAAGATAGCTATGTGACGTGTCAAGAATACGTCCTCTGATATTATGCGATATCCCTGTGAGATTATTTAGGGATATTCGCTCCAGGAGTTAGAATTCTGGATACCTTAAGGTAAAATTCTCTGGGAATATCACTGTAGTCAAATATACCTTATAAAGCTACCTTTTAGGAACTTCCATCAGGATGGCATGGCCTGAGCCCAAATATATATATATATATATATATATATATATATATATATATATATATATATATATATATATATATATATATATATATATATGTATATATATATATCATTATTATCTTCATCATCATCATCATCTCCTACGCCTATTGACGCAAAGGGACTCGGTTAGAATTCGCCATTCGTCTCTATTTTGAGCTTTTAATGCAATACCTCTCCATTCATCACCTCCTACTTCATGCTCCATAGTCTTCAGCCATGTAGGCCTGGGTCTTCCAACTTTTCTAGTGTCTTGTGGAGTCTATTTGAGCGTTGGGTGAAACAATATCTCTTGTTGAGTGCGAAGAGCATGCCTAAACCATTTCCATCTATCCATCATCATGATCTCATCCACATGTGGCATTCGAGTAATCTCTCATATTGTTTTATTTCTAATCCTATTCTGCCATTTAACTCCCAATATCCTTCTGAGTGCTTTGTTCCCAAATCTACTAAATCTATTGTCATACCATGACTCATGTCCATACAGTAACACCA
>NC_090755.1:46211197-46213697 GCF_036898095.1 Palaemon carinicauda | reverse complement strand
AGGGCCGAATAGTTTTGAAAATAAAGATAAGAGGAGTATGAAAATGATATAGGTTACTTGTTGGCCAGGGTACCTGCTCCCTGTTGAGATACTACCGCTAAAGAGTTACTGGGTCCTTTGACTGGCCAGATAGTACTATATCGGATCCCTTTCTCTGGTTATTATTTATTATTATTACTAGCTAGGCTACAATCCCAGTTGGCTCCAACGGAGAAATGATGTCCAGTGGTGAAAGGAAATAAGGAAATAAATAAACTATGAGAGAAGTAATGAAGAATTAAGATAAAATATCTTAAGAACAATAATAACATGAAAATACACTTTCATATAAGAGCTATAGAAACTTTTTAAAGACAAGAGGAAGAAAAATTAAGAAAGAATAGTGCACCCAAGTGTACCCTCAAGCAAGAGAACTCTACCTTAAGAGAGTAGAAGACCGTGGTACAAAGGCTATGGCACTAGACAATAGTTGGATTTTGAAATGTCCTTTTCTTAGAAGAGTTGCTTACCATAGCTAAAGAGTCCCTTCTACCTTATCAAGAGGGAAGTAGCACTGAACAATTACGGTGCAGTAGTTAACACCTTGAGTAAAAAAAAAAAAAAAATTGTTTGGTAATCTCATTGTTGTTAGATGTATGGCGAAAGAGGAGAATGTAGAAAGAGTAGGCCAAACTATTCAGGACAGAGAGTTTCGAACTCCTGATCAAGAAATGGCTCTTTCATAATCTTTGGTCAGACATCAACTTTCTCATCGCCTAAGTCAGAAATTGAACGCCATTAATAAGCAACTCGGAAACCACACCAACAACAATAGGCCCTGATAACCCGTCACAATAAAGATTCATACGATGGAAGGGAACGCTAAACTGGCCTAACCCACCAACGGGAGCATCCTCCCAAACAAACAAATCCTCGGTCTGAGGAACAGCTTTCCTCAAAATCAGAGACAGGGAACAACCAGTATCATGCATGATACAAGCAGGGCGCGGCAAAAACTATAAATTTTACCAACACCCTTAGCAGTATGTGGCTGGAAAACCTTATCGACAGGTCTGGAACAAACATTGGAATTAACAGGCTTCTTGTCAAAAACGTTGTCATCTACAGTGTTAATCATTACTATAGCGAGACTTTGGTGGAGTAAAAGCCACCTTGTTAGCTTCTTCTCTCTTCAACTTACAGCAACCAGAGAACGTATGACCTCGTTTCTTACAATAACTACACATTACAGAACTGATACTGGTAGAATTGCTATTCAAACGGCTGCATTGAGACTTGATATGAGAATCAGAACTACACAATTCATCCACAACAGGTTTATCAGAGTTCATATCTGTCCCTATAGTCTTTTCACTTATTAAACTTATTATCATATGACCTCAACTCCTTGTGAGCCAGTGCATAATCATCAGCACATACAGATGTTTCGCGAAAGGTAGACAACTTTCTCTAATATTAATATTCTCGATAACACTAAAAAACTCCTGACCACATATATGCCCAATTGTCTGCTGGCCATTTACATTTTCTATCTTTTCTACCAAAACACAATATATTCATCAGATCCTTTTCTATGAAAAGGAGGCACAACTCTATTTTTGATAAAAATATCTGACCTGGATTTATCTGTATCCTTAGAATTGAAGCATGTTTAATTTTCTCAAATTCTAACTCTTTTTGAACATTAATCTTATGAGCCTGCATTTGAGCTTCAATTTTTCATTTATCACACTTAGCTTCTAACTTTTATTTTCTTGCTTGAGCTTCCAACTCTTTTTCTCTTAAACCAGCTTCTGTACTAAATCTTTCAATATCTATAGCTGATAAACCTAAAACAATCCATTCCCTATCAATCTTATCTAACACATCCTGAGGTAACACATCGTCTTCAATCAAATGTTGAGCTAACACATGTTTAATATCCTCTTTTCTCCTCGAATCTTTAAAACTAAGCTTAAAGTGTTTGCCTAAAATCACGAAATGAATTTTCTTGAATTCATTTCACTTTACAATTTTTGGATCCTCACAAACTTTGTCGAAGAACTCAGATGCATTCAAATCTGAAACGTCTGGTGGTGATTTTGTACAACTGGCAAAGTATAATTTACGATCAATCTCTGAATTCTAAATGAAATAACAATTCGGAACCCTGTCAAGCCCCCAATTCTATTACAGTCAGATTTTATATCACGTAGATTATGTAAAATCTACTTTAATAACTTATTCGTTTAAGATTGATTTAGCAAAGAAAATAGCAAAAATAGAAAAAAAGCAAAAGAAAATAATAGTCAGCAATCTATATACAATATCAAATATAGGTATTTACAATATTTTACTAGACACAAAATACCCACAGTTCACCAATTTAATGATAATTTACAAAACATCGTATGGTAGTGTATATCTTGCTTTGAAAGTCTCTATGGAATGAGAAACAGATGACTACGAAACTCAGGTCGTAGTTTCAGATATAAAAGATGATGAACAGGAACACAGCTTC
>NC_090755.1:46193697-46206197 GCF_036898095.1 Palaemon carinicauda | reverse complement strand
AGGGAAAACGGGAGGATACTGAACTACGTTGACGTTAGGCGACAATTACTACTAACTAATCAACCAATCTAACAAAAAGACACCAAGAGCAGAACTAGGAACACGGACAACCTCTCTTAGTACATGGTTCTGCTGTAAAGCATTGTGACAGAAGAGAATATATTATTTTGTGATTTATTTTGCGATTATATATTCATATTTCGACAATATACAAGTGAAAATTTTTTTTTTATAAAAAAAATGTAGAAAACAGGAGCAGGATATATTATGTTATGTATTCATATCATTATCAAAACTCTTTAATTGTATTAGAATAAATCACTTTTACAAAAAAACTATATAAAAATCTTTTTTCTAATATGGAATAGAACTATTGATCAATTTCAAATCTCTTAACTTTCGTTTATAAATGAGAGTCAAGATACAGGACAATGCACTAGAGACAGAAAAATATTCACAGTACTTGGGGTCTGTTGTTGCAGCAAATGGTGGAGTGGAAGCAGATGTACGTCAGAGAGTGAATGAAGGTTGCAAAGTGTTGGGGGCAGTTAAGGGAGTAGTAAAAAATAGAGGGTTGGGCATGAATGTAAAGAGAGTTCTACATGAGAAAGTGATTGTACCAACTGTGATGCATGGATTGGAGTTGTGGGGAATGAAAGTGACGGGGAGACAGAAATTGAATGTGTTTGAGATGAAGTGTATAAGGAGTATGGCTGGTGTGTGTATCTTGAGTAGATAGGGTTAGGAACAAAGTGGTGAGGGTGAGAACGGATGTAAGAAATGAGTTAGCAGCTAGAGTGGATATGAATGTGTTGAGGTGGTTTGGCCATGTTGAGAGAATGGAAAATGGCTGTCTGCTAAAGATGGTGATGAATGCAAGAGTTGATGGGAGAAGTACAAGAGGAAGGCCAAGGTTTGGGTGGATGGATGGAGTGAAGAAAGCTCTGGGTGATAGGAGGATAGATGTGAGAGAGGCAAGAGAGCGTGCTAGAAATATGAATGAACGGCGAGCGATTGTGACGCAGTTCCGGTAGGCCCTGCTGCTTCCTCCGGTGCCTTAGATGACCGTGGAGGTAGCAGCAGTAGGGGATTCAGCATTATGAAGCTTCATCTGTGGTGGATAACGGGGGAGGGTGGGTTGTGGCACCCTAGCAATACCAGCTGAACTCGGTTGAGTCCCTTGTCAGGCTGGGAGGAACGTAGAGAGTAGAGGTCCCCTTTTTGTTTTGTTTCATTTGTTGATGTCGGCTACGCCCCAAAATTGGTGGAATTGCCTTGGTATATATATATATATATATATATATATATATATATATATATATATATATATAATCAGCGCCCAAGCCTCCTCTTCATATACCTAAGACCAGGGATGACCAGGCTATGGGTGCTCAGGAATCAGCAAATAGACCTAGAGTCCCAGACGCTCCCCCAAACACCCCATTCCCAACTCACAAATGTGATGAGGTCACAGACACTACTAGTAACTATGGAGATTAAGTGAGTCTAGAACTCCTCTGTATCAGGTTTGCCAGGAAAGGAAGCTTCCAACATACTACCACAATGTTCAAATTTATTATTAGGACTCATTCATTCTATTTCATCAGGAGCCTGTTACCTCTTCCCATCCTCATTTATTTCCTCCTTATGTCCTTCCTTCATTTCCTCAACATAAACACCGAAGATTGCACTTGAGTTGAAGTGTTGCCCACCTTTATTTCTAAAGGTGAAATGTCCCTCTGGCGTTGCATGAAAACCTCCTCCATCTTGAGATTTTCAAAAACGTTATTCTCTGTTGCTTCTCTTAACTGTATATTGTATTTATCTTGACGTTCTGCAACTCATGAGAACAAAATAATCTTTTGTGTTGTATCATTTATTTTCTTATGTGTCTTATTATAGTTTTACATAGTCTTCATATTCATTATTTACTGTTTGCACAAAATTAATTTAAAAACTTTATCTGTTATAACAATTCATAATGAATTCCATTCAGTCATTTCGCAACGCTGCCAAAACACTAATTTTCGAGAGCATGCCTCAGTTCCTCGTAAGGTTAAAGGGCCAAGGTTGAGACATCAGAATGACAAAGGGATCAAAGCCATTGCAAGAATGCTTTGTACATCTTCTCGTGTTGGGTACAGTGTCAGAGAAGAGAGAAAACATCAAACATGAATACTGAGGGCATCGTATTCTCCTCTTCAAATAATTTGAATTTGAAAATAATTTACTTGTATGTTTTAGAAGAAATGCAGCGCTCCACATTTGACTACGTTGCTTCCAGGGCTCTCTGAATCTATATACATACATACATACATACATGCATACATACATACATACGAGGAACAGGATTGATAAAAGCAAGCGAAACCTACTTTGGATTTAGTGGACAAAGTTTCAAAAACTTTACTTATCACAATAAGTACAAAACATTAAACCACTCTGTTAAAGTACAAATTAGATTTTTTAAAACTGAAACGTCAAATGATGTAATTTAAAAAATCAGACAATTTTGTATAATAGTAAAAACTTTTTAATAAAAGAGAAACCCTAGTGCCAAACTCATTGAGAGCTGTACCCCACGTATTTCATACACGCTCGTACACTGTAACGGTTTTGATTTTTTATCTTATCACTCGCTCTTTCCTGCATTATTAATAGGCCATCCGTTCTTTTCATGGTAATTCATGCTTTTTCATGTTTGAATCTTTATGATGTTCTTGCTCGCAAGGAACTGTATGAAAACTTGATGATTGTTTGATAGAGTTTAGTTGCATTCACCTCGCCTCTCAGTTATCACCTAACTTGGGCCTTCACACATTGGTTCCGGCGGAGTGTTCGCTCCCTCCCACATGCCCCCTTACTGCTGTGGCCTACTGTTTGAAGTTGCTACCCACCGAATATTCCTCTTCGGCTCACTCTGCCTCAATGAAACTGTCCCACTTCGCAAGCGGAGAAGCATTCGCCCGGTTCCAGCGTATTGAAGTCCAGTTTTGCTTCAAGGGTGTGACTCAGTCAAGCACCAAAGCAGATTACGTTCTCGCGGCAATCCCCGAGGACACTTTCCCAGAAATCTCTGATTGACTGTGTTAGCAAGGGGACACCCTAATAACGTACGATGTCCTCAAATCATACCCCTTGGAACAGTACTCTCCATCTCCGGCCCCTCGCATAACGAAACTTTTTCAGCACACTCAACAACCATTGTGGAAAAAAACCTTCATTCACACTCAAAGAAATGACCAATATTGCTTGCCTGTAACCTTCTGTTGATGGGTCTCCTTATGAAGTGAATCTACTTCGTGCCTTTTGGGTATGGCGCCTACCCAAACCTGTACATGTTGCCATCCCAAATGTCAATATTGTGCCAGTGAAGGGTCTGATGACCAAAGTCGACGCCATCATGTACAGCCACGTCACAGCCTATTCAACACTGACCAAAGCTGACGTGATTGCTGTAGGACACAGACACCCACCCCGTAACGAGCCGGAGCTGCGACCAAATAAACCCACTACCTACATATACCACTCCTGGCTTTTGCCTCAACCAACAACCAACTCTAGCCCCTTACTGACATCCACCAGCTGCAGTTATCCTACTACCACTCAAAATTCAGGGCTGCTGCAGAGAAATGTGGGTATGGTTGCCAGTGGCAAAAAAAATGTGTAAGTAGGCCATCGCTTGTGATGGAGGCCTTGCCTCTCAGTAATCTATTCTTTTTACATGATGCAGGTATGAAATGCGATTTTTGGTAGACATGCATGCTTGTCATTCTCTTCTCCCAAGGCCACTCTCCTGGACACGATGTAGTGTGTGTAAGTCAGTCGACGTCCACCTGGTAGCAGCCAACAGATCTGCAATACCAACCCATGGTTATGAAACCCTCACATTATCATTTGGAAGCGCCAAATATGATTGGAAGTTCCTCGTGGGTGACGGCACATTGCCAATCCTCGGTGCGAATTTCCTCTCACATTTTCAGCTCCTGGATAATGCCGCTCACCAATGATTAGTCGACACGCATTCGTACTCCTCCTCCTCAATACAAGATCAACCTTCCCCCACTAGCTTCGTTCTTCACATCAGCGAATGCACGGATGCCAATGCCCACTTCCTCACATTGTACCCGGATGTTTTCCATCCAGAACTTTGTCAAACGCCCACGGTT
Source organism: Palaemon carinicauda (assembly GCF_036898095.1). NCBI lineage: Eukaryota > Metazoa > Arthropoda > Malacostraca > Decapoda > Palaemonidae > Palaemon > Palaemon carinicauda. The sequence goes on along the minus strand of NC_090755.1, from coordinate 46,202,028 downwards.
CCCGCCAAACACAGTGTTTATTCCCATATCAAGACAACAGGGGCCCATTATTCACCACGTTCAGGCATCTGACATCGGATTGTTTGGTAGACGCTAAACAAACATTTGTCGAAATGGAAGAAATAGGCCTTTGCCAAAAGGTCTCAAGCCCATGGCTCTCTGCATTCGTGTAGGGATTATAGGTGCCTCAACATGCACACAGAACTGAATTACTACCCCCTCCCAAACATCACCATTGTAACCTCCTACTTGCAAAAAGCAGTTTTCTCCATGCTAGACCTCCTGAATGGGTATTATCAGGTGCCCATGAATGCAGAAAACATCCCCGAGACCACCACCAACACTCACCTTGGTACATACACCTTCAATTACTCCTGTTTTCACCTTCAAAATGCTGGGGCCACTTTTCAATGGCTCATGGATGGCATCTTAGCAGACCTCCCCTTCTGTGTATATTACGTGGACAATATACTTTTGTTCTCTTCCTCCAAAGAGGAACACCACTGTCATCTACGTATTGTGCTCGACCGCCTACAACAAAATGACCTTATTGTCCGATAAGACAAGCTTACCTTTGTTGCCGATGAAGTATCATTCTTAGAGCACCACATCACTCCTGAAGGAGTCCACCACCTCCCTGAAAAGGTATCAGCCTTTCAGAACTTCCCCACGCTCCCTACTGTCAAAAAAATGCAAGAATTCTTGAGTATGATCAGCTATTATCACAGTTTCCTTCCAGCTATTGCCTCCACTCCACTCTTGCCCCCTTCTATGCTTCATTCAAGGATAAGCCAGAAGACCTGAAGTGGAGTCCCTACCACTCTTCCCGTGTCACATAACATCTCCTCTTCACCAATGCCAGCAATGTCATTATTGGGGCAGTACTTGAGCAGATGGTTAACAGCAGCCCATTGGCATTCTTCAGTAGAAAACTGTGCAAGACGGAATCCGGCTACTCTACCTTCGACCGCAAATTGCTGGCGGTGCAATTGGCTATATGCCCTTTGTCATTTGTAGGGACCACATGCCTCTGATGCACAACCTCACTCAACAGTCCGAGGCCTGGTCAACTTGTCAACACAAAAATCTCTCCTCTGTGGCTGAATACAATTGTACTCTTCAACATGTTCCTGGGAAAATAGGTCCCATTGTCTATGCCCTGTCAAGAAACACATAGGCTGCCATTCACCTGGGATTTGATTACAACACCTTGGAAGAAGACCAACAAAAAGATCCTGAGTACCAGTCATGTAGGACATCTTGCACATCCCTCTGTAGAGAGACGATCCCTCTCGTTCGACTTCAACGCCACCCACCTCTGCAATGTCAGTACTGGTAGGCCTAGACCGTGGATACCTGCTCCCTTGGGCCAACAGGGGTTTTTAGTTTCATTTATGGCATTTCACATCCCTTGTGCGATTCTGCTGCACAGTTACTGAAGACTAAGTTCATATGTCATGGCATCATTAAAGATGCTAAGGAATGGGTCTGTGCATGTGCATCATGCCAAACCTCAAAAGTATATCAACACATGGATGCAGGAGTGGGCACCTTACCTCAACCTCAGCAGCGCTATGCCCACATTCATATCGATGTTGTAGGTCTCCTACCCACATCACAAAAAAAATTTTCCTGTGTAACATCATCGACCAACCTACTTGTTGGCCTGAAGCCAATTCCCATAGAAATTGCAACGTCCACCTCGTGTACATTTGCCTTACTCTCAGGATGGATAATGAGATTGGGTATTTCTCAGCATGTTACTTCTAAAAGTGATACCACTTTCACCTCTCAATTGTGGAAATCGTCAGCAAATCTCCTGGGAATGCCCCTACATCAGACAACCTCATACAACCCTGCTGCCAACAGAATGGTTGAATGTTTTCACCACACCATCAAAGCAGCTTTGATGTGCCGCTGCAAGGACTCTAGCTGGTTTACACAGCTTCCTTGGATCCTCCTGGGACCAGGGACTACTCCTAAAGACGTTCTAGATGCCTTTGTGGCAGCGCTTACGATATGTTGTAGGAAAATTTACTCCATGCCTCCAGACTTACAAACCTGCAGGTAAACGACACATACGACAGATCTGCATTCGATAACACATATTTTCATGTGCAATGACACTAGCACACCACCGCTAACTAACCTTTACACAGACATTTCTCGTGATCCATAGTACGCTGCCGGTTTTCTGCTTCAACATTTGTGACAAAGAAGACTGGTTCTCCATTTACCGCCTAAATCCTGCATATCTCCTGCCAGATGACCCACCTATAGTATGCCTCAATAGACCAGAACGCCCTATTTCACATGTATGTCATTTTTAGGGGGGGAGCCATGTACCGCACGTGTTTCATACATGCTCGTAGTCTGTAATTGTTTTGATTGTTTCATCTTATCACTTGCTCTTCCCGGCACTATTAATAGAACATCCTGATGTTTCATGCTAGCTCATGGTTTTTTATGTTTCAATTTTTGTGACGTTCTTGCTCGCAAGGGGCAGTATAAAAACTCTATGTCTGTTTAATAAAATTTACTTGCATTCATCTCTCCTCTCAATTATCACCTAAGTGGCGCCTGCACACAGAGCTAAAAATTGAACGATACGTTTGTTTTCAGTGAGGAGAACGTCGACTTACATGTACGCCTAAACTGGAAAATATCTGCTTGGCTGCTTAGGGATGGCACAAGCTACTGGACAGGCAGAGAAATTCCCGAATAGAGAGAATGGTCTTCGATTGCTTATGTAACAATTTTGAAATCATCGCATGAGAAAGAGGTTTTGTATCTTCTAACACTGATCTCTTGTATTTGAAAATCATTTTGTTTCCAAAGAACTTCCACAATGATGGCTAACTCTTAGATGGGAATCACTTCTCACTTACAGTAATCTCTTGTTGGCTCCATCTTATTCTCCAACCTTATATTTTTGCTAAGTAAAGCAATAAACAACCAAATATTTCATCAAACTAGCGAGTGTGTCTTTATGAAGGAATTAAAAAGCTACAAAGGCGTGGCTAAAACTTGTTCATTAGAAATGTAAGTTAAGGATTATATACAATATTGTTAGTATCATGGAAGACAGATGTCAAAATCCCATTGGACGTAAACTAAATTCATATAGATAGACAGAGTCGAGTACAAATAGCACAACTCTCCTCCTGGAAAGGGTAAAAATTCTTAGAATCCACAAGAGTTTGACCTAACGAGTCAGTCTATGATTGGTTATCAAAAAAAAAAAAAAAAAAAAAAAAAAAAATAAGTCAGATCATAACCCATTGACTGTAATTGTAAAATATCATGAATAAAATTAGGAAGTAAATCGTAAGTACAAAGGAATAGTTTTTGATAAATAAGTTATATTGAAAAGTTTCCTTCTCGTGAATCGAATGAAATTCCTAGTATGCTAGGACCTATTTAAAGATTGAGATCCTTAGGTTATCAGTAAATAGATCAAGATATGGTAATGCCTTGATGACGAACTGAACCTTTTCAAGCTATCTCTAATAAACAAACTCCATAATACTTATAGGTGACATTAAATAAAGATTGGGAAATTACCTAAAATGTCAAAATTTTCTTAACACACAGTACCCCTTTAATTGGTTCCAAGAGACCCGACATAAGTCGATTTTCAACGAATGTGGGATAGTCACCCTATAAAAGGACTCATACCATACCTATACACATACGAAACACAAAAAAACAAAAAAACAACTTACAACCTGTTATCACTTAATAAAAACCTGATGCCTACAGTATAATACTTCGCCGTTATTGCACGACGTAGACACCAACATAACGGGGATTTTATTTTTGCATTTAATATTTAATGATGAGCGACATTAAGTCAGAGCTGACTTGTTTTGAGCCGTCGTAATGAGGTTATTGCTGTAATTGTAATGTAATTATAGTAGAGACATATTTTGTTTTTTTACTTGATTAGTTCTGTGGCTTTTAATTATACACTATAGATGCTGCTTAGCAACCCAACGTGTTCTGGAATGACTTCTAAAATCCATCTCTAAGAACAAAAGTGTCAAGGACACTCCACTCTTGGCAACGACTGCTGACACCTCTGAGCCCTGCAGAAATAGTTAGAGAAAATAAGATCGACAATATAACATTGGAAACTAAACCGGCTTTGGATTTCCTTTTATATGTGTGTATCTGAGCTTCAGCAGTTTTTCTCAAAAACTGCTAATTGGTCACTTTCGCTTAATTTTTCACTCCCCAAGATATACTGCATTTATTGTATGCATGGGAAAACAATGGTTGCCCTATGGTGAATATTCTAAATAACTGGTTTCTATGTCTAGCACAATTATGCAAAATGTACATCCGTGATTTCTATATATGTATTTAACTGCCAAATGCCCCAGGCCTTAATAATGTATCTATTTTAACTGAATACTTTTTAGCTAAAATACCTTTAACATTTATTTTATCTTATGTTACTGTAACAAAAAGTAAGAGCGAATTAAATGCTGAGTAAAGAACAAGTATAATAAAATGATTCGAGGACTTTCATTATAACTTTTCGAAGCATATTTCAAATTAGGGTTTCTCTCCAGATTTCATTGGTAAAGTGAGAGCCTCATCAAAGAGTGTTAACGTGTAGTTACTAAGAATAGTCGACTTCCAGAACCTTAAACTTTTCGGTATTTCTATGATATCCTGAAGGCTTCAGTTTTGAATAACAATAGCAAAAGCTCTAAAACATAATAATGATAATGTTTATACAAGAGAGATTTGTTAATCTCTCATCTATGATAGATTCACTGTGTTGGAATCTGATTCTGTTAATGGAATTTGTTATTCTAATTCAAATACTGCATAATGGGTCGTATTTTGTGAGGATAATTGGAATTATTCACCGAGAGTCGTATCAATTAATGTCGAATGTGACGGAGAGTGTTCTGTAAATTGGCTCTGATTAAGCTTTTGAAAACGCAAAATCCGATAATTAAATGCTTTTGAATCATGTCTTGGTCCTTGACTTCTAGGATATATATGCTAGTCTAGAATTAATCATATCTATGAATACTTGCTATTGCATGATTATATCCATCAAAGCATAAGCGATGTTTATAAAACACTCAAAAACACTTTCATACCATAATCAAATTACTTGAATTAATGAAATATTGACTATGAATCAAAGAACTCATTCCATATAATCCATGTCTGACCTATTAATCCTGCAAGGGTTGTTGCATAGGACAAAGACCTTCTCCTGTAAGATGATTTGCATCCCTGATGTACAAGGAAATTCAATCTTCATGTATACGATTACGTATTATTTGGAAAAGAGGAAAAAAGGTAACAAATCTAAATACTCTGACGAGAATAGAAAAATATTGTAAATACTAATGACACAAAATACGAATAAATTCATCATATCCCAATCACTGTGAATAAGAATGACTTGATATCAACTCAAACAACATGAAAGTAAAGAAGAGTAGATTTACATTGAATTAGGTATCCAGCTCCGAGTACACGAGAGGCTTTGTCCTCTCTGAAGAGCAACTCGCTTCTGCCATTGCTCACGTCTCCTCTCGGCCGAGATTAACCGGAGAAGCTCCTTATGTGCTAATTAGGGTTCGCTGAGACTGGAGTCACCTTGATTGGACAACCTTCTCTGGTCCCTGCAAAAAGCAATTGCAAAAGGAGGTCATGTTGACCTCGAATACGTGGATGGCCGGAATGTCTAGAGAAAATGTATTTGCATTGTCTGTACTTCAGTTGCGTATTCATAGGAAAATCATATTATCATAAAAAAAAAAATGGATTGAAATACCAGTAAAAGAATTGAGTAACCAAAATTTATTAACAACTCCTAGTTTTTTCGTATGCTTACAAAAAAACGTAGACATTCGTAGATATGATACACAAACACAGCCACATACATATATATATATATATATATATATATATATATATATATATATATATATATATATATATATATATATATATATATAAATATATACTGTATATATATATATATATATATATATATATATATATATATATGCATATATATATATGTATAAATATATATATATATATATATATATATATATATATATATATATATATATATATATATATATATATATATATACATATATATATATATATATATATATATATATATATATATATATATATATATATATATATATATATATATATATATATATATATATCAACACAACATCGTGCTCGAATAGAAATAAATTTCTACCTCATACTTGGAATCGAACCCTAGCCCCTTCTAATGAAAGGCCAGGTCGCTTCCAACCATGACACGAGAGGCCATAAAAGAAGTTGGAACCTAACTGCTAATCTGGAGTTCAGGATTTACCTGGCTATACATCAGTCTCTTACCAGCGAGTTTTCCCCGACTTCCCGGGCCACCAAGTGACACAATTGATAGTAATTCATTCAAATTACACCTAATGAGTCAATATTTGAATGTTTGAAAGACTATAGAGTTTGTAACTTACCAGGTAGCAATCAGAATGGAGATTAGTTGATTTCAATTACACAGAAGTATGTTAGGTGGAGACGAATTTAACTAACGTCTACCGGTAGAAATTTATTGGTTTGAAGTCTAACGCCTGGATTTGTTCCATCAAAATCGAAGTGGCTTCTTGCTCCGGGAAATATCTCAAGGTGAAAAATAAAAATATTAACCCTTAGAATTGCCTTTTCCCTTCACAAATAGTTCAAGGTGTCAAATACCTGCACAATCGCTTTCACAATATAGTGCCGAATGCAGGGTTATTGTAATTATCACATTCATTTGATATAAAAAATCCTTTTAATTTCAAATTGATACATTTTGCAAATAATACCTCTCTAAAAGATTATCTGAAAATCTGTGAAGAAAAAGAGGCTAATCAATGGTGTTATTGTAATAAACATGATGATGATAATGATGATAAGAATAATAATAATGATGGGAATGATAATACAGTGATAATAACAGCTCTTGGCAATGAAAGGATATCATTTGAAATACTTGGTGGACCTAACAAGCAGTTGATTACTCAATTGAAAGGGATCTATGCAAATTCGTCTGAAACAATTTGTCTAGAATGCAATTTATGCAAAACAATTTGTCTAAAAAAATTCGTCTTAAGTATGACTCAGCTACAAGAAAATTAACTGACAATACAATTTGTCTAAAATTAATTTTTATCAGCCGTATATATACAGTATATATTTTATCTATCTATATACCAAGGTACTTCCCCCTATTTTGGGGGTTAGCTGACATCAAACAAATGAAAAAAATGGAGACCTATCTTCTCTACGCTCCTCCGAGGCTGACGAGGGACTCAACCAAGTTCGGCAAGTCCTGCCAGGGTACCAAAGCCCACCCTCCCCCGTTATCCCCTACAGATGAAGCTTAATAAGCTGAATCCCCTACTGCTGCTACCTCCATGGTCATCCAAGGTGACCGGAGGAAGCAGCAGGGCCTACTGGAACTGCGTCACAATCGCTCTCCATTCATTCCTATTTCTAGCACACTCTCTTGCCTCTCTCACATCTATCCTCTTATCACCCAGAGCTTTCTTAATTCCATCCATCCACCCAAAGCTTGGCCTTCCTCTTGTACTTCTCCCATCAACTCTTGCATTCATCATCTTCTTTAGCTGACAGCCATTTTCCATCCTCTCAACATGGCCAAACCACCTCAACACATTCATATCCACTCTAGCTGCTAATTCATTTCTTACACCCGTTCTCACCCTCACTTCCTCGTTCCTAACCCTATCTACTCGAGATACACCAGCCGTACTCTTCAGACACTTCATCTCAAACACATTCAATTTATGTCTCTTCGCCACTTCATTCCCCACAACTCAGATCCATACATCACAGTTGGTAAAATCACTTTCTCATACAGAACTCTCTTTACATTTATGCCTAATCCTTTAATCCTTACCACTCCCTTCACTGCCCCCAACACTTTGTATCCTTCATTCACTCTCTGATGTACATCTGCTTCCACTCCACCATTTGCTGGAACAACAGACCCCAAGTACGTAAACTGATCTACTTCCAAAAGTAAGTCTCCATTCAACATGACAATTAACCTCGCACCACCTTCTCTTCTCGTATATTTGATAACATTACCATTACCCACATTAACTCGCAACTTCCTTCTCTCACATACCCTTCCAAATTCTGTCACTGAGTTTCTCTTCTGAGTCAGCAACCAGTGCATTATTATCCACAAACAACAGATTTACCTCCCATTCATGATCATTCTCGTCTATCAGTTTCAATCCTTGTTCAAGCACTCGAGCA
>NC_090755.1:46183697-46186197 GCF_036898095.1 Palaemon carinicauda | reverse complement strand
AAATTATTTTTGTAAAAAACAAGATAGCACAGTTTAATGCCCAAGAGATTTTGAAAAACCCAAAGGTTCAGGAATTGTCCGAAGATAATGTAACTAAAGCTCAGTGGCTCTCTATTTTAATGGCATGTAGCAGCCATGCAACGAGTAGAATGACTAAAGCCTAAATCAAGTGTCTAGCCTTAGAAGTGTTGATAAACTCGGAGAAATTGTCGGAACGAGATATTTTAGCAGCTCAGGAACTGTTGGAGTAGGCTGAAGAAGAATTTGTAGCGAAGTAAGGACCACTTGGCCCACAAACTGAAGGTATAAAAGCAGTAAGGGATGTTGAGGCAGAGATTCCACAAATTGCATTGGAGGAGAATTTAATCAAGTTGAAGATTATGGCAATGGAGAGGGAAATGGAAGCAAGACGAGAAGAAGAAGAGAGGGAAGAAGCACGACGTACGAAGGAAAGCAAAGCAAGACAAGAAGAAGAAGTAGTGAGAGAAGAAGCATGAAGTGCAAAGGAAATGGAAGCAAGACAAGAAGAAGAGAGGGAAGTCGCAAGACATGCGAGGAAAAAGGAAGAAAAAGAGAAGGAGGAGGCAAGGGAAATAGCACGACATGCGAGGGAGTTGGAGCTGTTGAATGCTCGTTCACGATTGGCAAAGCAGACAGAGCCAACCCCTGCTGTGCACGATCCTGTGTTTAATGTGACAAATGCCCAGAGGTGAATTCCAAAGTTCACAGAAGAGGCTCTTGGTGAATTCTTCGATCATTTTGAAACGGTTGCTTCGATGATGCAATGACCCGAAAATAAATGGTCTGTGTTATTGCAGAGTGGGCTCTTTGGGAAAGTACACATTGCTTAACTGTCCTTATCTTAGGAGCAGAGGATGGAGCATCAAGAAGTGAAGAGGAGCGTGCTGTAAGTATATCTGATGACCTCTAAATAATATGATGATAGTTTCCAAAGTTTGATGAAGGATTAGAAAATCACTTACCTGGATTATGCTTATAAGGTACAGCGATGTTTTAAGTGAGGAACAGAGGCTGCTAACGTGAGGGAGATGGCTGATTTAGAAATATTAATAGTACTAGAATACTATCTACGAGGAATTCCTGAACATATTCGAACGTACTTGAGAGAAAGAGGTGAAGAAACTTGATAAAAGCATTTCGCTTAATGAAGATTATAATATTATCCATCGTAAACCGTCCTCGGGTATGAAGTTTCAACTGTCGTTCCGACCAAGTGTCAAGTATTTGCCGAACCATGGAAAAAAGGCCAGTAATAACTATGTGAACAAGCTCAATATATACAGCAGAAGTAGCACTGGTACTGTTCCTAAGCATAATGCGATAGTGCCATAGGAACAATTGTCAAATCATCCTACTTCAAGTATCGTGAAAGACGAGCAAAAGTTTAATATTGTCTGCTCTAAGAGTGGCAAGAATGGTCACATCAGTAAAGAATGTTGGCCAAATCAACCAAAAGCAGTCGCCCAATTGGTTAAGGATATTTCGACTTAACAGAATGCGAAGACAAAGAAACAATTGGGAAAGAACTAAGAGGAAAATAAACCAGCCAACATTTACACGATGAACACGACAAACCCAAAAAGCGTGGATGCCTTACAACCATATATTTATGAAAGTTTGTTATCAGCAATAGAGCCGAGTAAGTGAACCCCGGTCAAGATATTGTGGGACATAGGTTGCAACTATAATGTGGTGATATGAGGAATACACCCATTGTTGGAACAATCTCTCACAAGAAACTCAGTTATTTTGAAGGGAATAGGAGGTGAAGAGGATACCCCTATTTGCCGTTTGAAACTGTCATGCGAGTTGGTGACAGGTAATTTTGACTTCGCGGTAAAGGATTCATTGACTGTCAAAGGAGTAGACATCCTGCTGGATAATGAGGTTGGTGAAGTGCTGTTTGTGCCTTGTCCCATTGTAACGCAGAAACCATTGAAGTATAGCCCTACGACTGAACTCCAGAAGAACTACCTGTATCTGTTTCCTAGTTGTGTGACAACTAAGAGTATGACGAAGAAAGTGGCTGGAAAAGAAGTAAAAGAAATCGAAGGAGCGATGAGCTTGGAGGATTTGTTTTCTGAAGAAGAGGATTCCCATGATGGTACGCAAGAGGAGAACTCCCGAGTAAGCCCGCGAGAAGAGAAATGACAGACGATTGGACAAGAAGACATAGAAGAAATGGACCTGGAAGAAATAGAAAATCCAGCGTTAAAAGTAGGACAAGCGAGCAGGAAAAGGCTGATAGGATTGCGACGGAAGTATGCAACGTTAACAGAGTTGTTGTACAGTGTGGTGGATGCGGCGAAGGCACAGCAGTCTCCGACCTATTATTATCTTAAGGATGGGTTGCTTATGAGGAAGCATACACCGGCCGATATCCTTGGGAATGCCGAATGGGGATATACCGTCAGATATTGATTCCCGCAATATTGAGAAGACAGGTGATCACTGTAGCGCACAAGACGGGACATATGGG
>NC_090755.1:46156197-46176197 GCF_036898095.1 Palaemon carinicauda | reverse complement strand
CATTCACTTTATATCAAAAAAATTTTTGGTCTTCATTATATGTTTACGTATGGACCTACCATTATCAATCCATAGTATATATTGACCGCAAAACTGAATCAGTTTAGTATATACTTGAAGACTCTTATCGCAATCTGTGTTAAGTTTAACAGTAAATTGCTTGCCAGCTTGCATTATTATTATTATTATTATTATTATTATTATTATTACTTGCTAAGTTACAACTCTAGTTGGAAAAGGAGGATGCTATAAGCCAAAGGGTTCCAATAGGGAAAATTGTCCAGTGAGGAAAGGAAATAAGGAAATAAATAATTTACAAGAGATTTAACAACTAAAATAAAATATTTTACGAATAGAAACATCTAAACAAAGCTTTCATATGTGAACTATAAAAGCTTTAAGAAAACAAAAGTAAGAGGAATAAGATAGAATAGTGTGCCCGAGTGTACCCTCAGCAAGAGAACTCTACCCCAAGACAGTGGAAGACCATGGTACAGAAGCTATTACACTACACATGACAAGTGCTCTTTGGAGTGTCCTTCTCCTAGAAGAGCTGCTTACCATGACTAAAGAGTCTCTTCGACTCTCACTAAGAGGAAAGTAGTCAATGAACAATCACAGCGGAGAAGAATTGTTGGTAATATCAGTGTTGTCAGATGTATGAGGGCAGAGGAGAATATGTAAAGAATAGGCCAGATTAATCTCTGTATGTGCAGGTGAAGGGAAAATAAGCCGTAACCAAAGAGAAGGATCCAATGTAGTACCGTCTGGCCAGCCAAAGGACTCAATAACTCTCCAGTGGTAGTATCTAAACGGGTGGCTGTTGGCCTGGCCATCAATTATATCATTTGATGAAAAAGGAAATTTCCCTTTATAATATGACGAAGGTGTGATGATAATCAGTTTGTTAACATTAATGCATCAGTACAGACCTCTCACTGTAAAGACTTTTTTAACTTAAAAAACAATAATATAAGGTTCTATTTCATTTAAATATTTTGACAATTGATATCGGTTAGAAATATAATCATATTTATATCCCTGGTCCTCTTAATATACTTTGTGAATACCTTCTAAAATTCTGTCTTGAGACAGAAGCATTTATGTGATTTATTGCAAGAGGATTATTTCTGCTACTTGAACCAGTTAATATGGGCACCTACTCCAAAGGCAAGCGTTGCCACGAATGGTATCCATAAAGTCGTTATAAACAAGGAACCTTTTGTAATCAGTAACGAACTGTCTCGCTATTGGTTTATTATTATTACCTTCCATGCTTCTTACTTCACCAAATAACAGTTCAATGTGATATTGACCGAATTTTTATTTCTTACCTTTCTCACCAGGCGCCAGGTAGGCTTTTCAAGCCTGTCAGTCGCCCTGCTTCAGAAACTGTCTCTACTGCTGACGATCTAAATACAGCTTCTCTTCTTCAATCTTTTGGAAATTAATACCTCTCCTCTCACTCCTCTCTCAATATTTTCCATCCACCTCATTTTTGGCCTACCAACTGGTCTTCTCTATTTAAAGAGCTGCCTTGCATATCATTCTTCTTCCATTCTTTTGACGTGTCCAAACCATCGTAGTTGTCCTCTTTCAATAAAGTCCAAAATCCCCTCCACTCCTAATTCCCTCCTGATGTCTTCACTTCGAAGTTTATCTAATACATTCATTTTTGCTTCCTGGGGCTGGCTTCCAGTTTTTTATGTTAACGTCCAAGATTCATGGCCGTAGGTTAAAATTGGCCTCAGTATGGAGATGTAAATTAGAGTTTTTACTTTGCAGGGTATGTTGCTATCTTTTACCAGTGGATATAGTAGATAAAAGTTATTATTGAATTTATGTACTTGGGTTATTTCCAGCTTGGGTTCATTTTCATCACTAAATAGAGATCCCAAATATTTAAAGTTTCTGCACTGTTTTAATGCTTACCCTTCTAATAGAATATCTACAGTACATCTGCACCTGTTCGAGAGAGGAGCATAATCTCAGTTTTCTCTTTGCCAATCATCATACCATTTGATGTTTAGATGCTATTCCAGTATGTCATTCTCTGTTGAAGGTACTCTATAGTTTCTACTACAACTGCGTGGTCATCTGTATATAGTAGATCAGTGGTCGTATTTTCATCAGGATTTTGCTGTCTCATGGATTTGTCCATAAGCAATATGAAAAGTAGAGGGGAAAGAACACTGCCTTGCCTTACTCCTGATTGGATTTCAAACAAGCCCTCATTTTCGTTGTTTGCTCTTACTCTGGATCTGATGTTTTGATAAGTGTTATAAATTATTCTTGTTCGTTTTTCAGGAACCCCACAATATCTATCTCTCAATGCATCCCACATCTTTTGCCTTAGCACTTTTTCTAGGTCTATAAAAGCAATATATCTTTCTGTGTTCCACTCCCAGCTTTTCTCAAATATAATTTTCAGGGTGAAGATCATGTCTGATGTTTCTCTTTCCGGTCTGAAACCACTTTGCCACTTGCCTAACTTTAGTTCTACATATTCTCCTAATTCTTCTTAAGTATTCTCTCATACACCTTGAATGCATGTGTCATGAGAGATATACCTCTGTAATTGGAACATTCCGTTTTCTCTCCCTTTTTGTAGGTGGGGCACATTAAATCTCTTTGCTAATCCTCAGGGGTGTTGTCTCCATTCCAAAGCAAGATTTTAACTCCAGTAGCCATATGACTCCATCTGATCCCATATGTTTAAGTAGTTCCACGGGTATCTCATCTAAACCAAGGGCCTTGCCATTTTTCATTCTCTTGAGAGCATCTTTCAATTCCATCTCTGATATGTTAGGTTCATTGCTCTCATTGACATTAAATTCGAGATGTTCTTCCTCATGTATATTGTTGGTGATATTTGAAAGTGTTTGAAAATAGTTTTTCCAGCCTAATTCTATATCTCTGGTCTCGGTGAAGATTGTGCCATTCCTTTTGGGTCTTTGATTACATATATGGGAGGTTGAGACTTCCTTCTGTAATTTTGGGCAGGTTATATACGAGTTTTTTTGTTCCTTGAAGGTCGTTCCTCATGTCTTCTCCATTTTTTACTGGGCTCTAACCTTTTGCGAGTGCTTTTATTCTTTCTTATAGTTTTTTGATCTTCTAATCTTCTAGTTTTCATCCATTTCCTAAAGAGTCTCATTTTGATAGTAACATGATTTAAGTGCAGGAGTTCACCAAGGTGTTTGTTTTTTCTTTCGTCCTCTGATAGTTTTCGTTTCCACTACATTTGTAGCATTATCCAAAATTGCTGTTTTGATTCTATTCCACTTCTCATTTGAATTATTACTTCCCTGTTGTGTTTGTCTTTCTCTGGTTATTCCACTTTTATATCTTTCCCGGTATTCCTCATCTTTTAGATTTTCAAGAATAAACCTCTCTCCTGTCTCGAACACCAACAGATATAAATATTTCATTAGAAGGGCAATCATTAAAACAGTACAGAAACTATAAATATTTGATAACTGTATTTTTATGTCATCAAAAATGCAAAGGCCCACCATCAGATGTCTTTACCATCTAGAAGTATCAATGAACTGAGATATATTTCTGCTTTTATTAGAAAATATTCAATATCATTTGCATTACTTTTCTGAATTAGGCATTTAAATCCCATGTTATTTAGATTCCGAGAATTCAATATGTCATGTAAGGTTTTGAATACCATTATAAAATCAACTGTAGCTTTACTTACCTCAAATTCACTTATTTTTTCATCAATCCGATCCTCTAAGAAGTTGCCACTGATTGACTTAGAAACTGTACCACTAACTTAACGTTCACTTTTTTTTCCTTTTATCCTTGTCATATGCATGCGCAGATCTAAGCTTATTACCTGAATGGATTTCCTCTTTTTCTTAGAGTCTGTACAAACATTCTGTGTACTCCCATTTCAAATAATGTTCATTCTTGTTAAGGAAAATTTTGCTATCTTCAAAACAATTTCTCATAAGTTTTATCATATGACCTGGATCGGTGTATCGCTTGTGAAAGGTAACATGAAAAGTGGCAGGGTCTTCCGAAACAATTGTCACGTTTAAGGGGTGATTACTTATTTTATTTATAAATGGTATCATCATCATCATCATCATTATCAGCCATTATTAGTTCACTGCTTAAAAACGTCTTCAGATATGTCCTTCCAATTACGTCTCTTTATGGTCTTCCTATGAAAGTCCACACCCGCAAACATTCTTAGTTCATGAAGCCATCGTCTTCTCTTCCTTCGTCAGCTTCTTTTACAATCGTTAGGAAGCCTTTCTGTTATTCTTAATGTCCATTTGTAATCTGTTATTCTCATTTTATGTCCTGCCCATGTCCGTTTCTTTGTTTTCCATGTTATTAGAATATCCTCTAATTTAGTTTGCTCTCGTATCCATGCTGCTCTTTTTCTATATCTTAGTATTATTCCCAACATTATCCTTTCCATACCCCTTTGAGTTGCAATTAACTTGTGTTCAAAGGCTTTAGTAAGGCTACAATTTTGTGATGCATAAATTAAAATTTGTAGGACCACCTGACTAAATGCTTTCCGTTTTATACAAATGGGCATTTTACTTTTCATAATCTCATTTATTAACCAAAAGCTCTCCATCTTATGCTTATCCTTCTTTTGATTTTGGTCTCGTCTTTCAAGGAAACACACGCACACACACACACACACACACACACACACACATATATATATATATATATATATATATATATATATAAATATATATATATTTATTTATGTATATATATACACACACACACATATATATATATATATATATATATATATATATATTTATATATATAAGTATATATATATACATACATATATATATATATATATATATATATATATATATATATATATATATATATATATATATATATATATATATATATATGTTTATGTGTATGCATATATGCATTTATTATATATATATATATATATATATATATATATATATATATATATATATATATGTGTGTGTGTGTGTGTGTATGTGTGTGTACATAGACACATTTATATATACACACATACATATACTCATATACCAATATCCTATATATACCTACGTATATAGATATATACACATCACACACATATATATATATATATGTATATATATATTTGGATAAATATGTATATATATGTATATGTATATATGTATATATATGTATAACATACATATATATATATATATATATATATATATATATATATATATATATATATATATATATATATACATATATATACATACACACACATGCATATATATATATATATATATATATATATATATATATATATATATATATATATATATATATATATAAAAGCATGTTTGTATGTTTTTGTCTGTGTGTGATAATAGATATGAGGAAAAGAGATGATACACCGCAACACGAAACGAACAATGGAAAAACTGAATTGGTCTTAAGACTACAGTGGAAACAAAGCTATTCAATTAGCATCTCAGGTAATTGCATTATACTAAACGTGAAAAATAAATAGAATAATAATTTCTCGGTTTTGTCTTCAAACAATGTTCCAAATTGGACAATGCAAACTCCAAATTAATTTTTTTTTTTTTTTGTTAATTTGAGTAGGATTTGATTGTTCAAGCGAACCTATTGAGACGCTTCTTCAGAATACTAGACGCCCATAAAAGGACGCAATATCTACTCATAGTCCCATTTTAAATGATATTTTCTGGAGTTGCATCTCCTTTTCTCCGGCTATTTTTGGCATTATGATATTATACTCCTCATTGCCGAGGTTTGTGTGGCCATTCGTGGCCACTAATGCTTAGTGTAATTGCCTTCGTAGATGAAATGGAAAATACCATTAGATGCCTTCCTAAGGTTAGGAAGAAATAATTTTGAAGAAATTTGAGAAATAGGTAAATGAATATATAAATTACCATTCAATGTTTTATATTTTCAAAATCCATTAAGCATATTAATAATAATATTCAATTAAATATGAAACTTCAGGAATCTTAAAATTTAATTTTTTCTTTTGTTTGTTTGATCTGCAACTTGCATAAGATTCGTGGAGTGACCAACAGGGACTTTAAGATATCATTATTCTTGGATAATAAATGATATTTGCACATATGGCAGACTTTGTAAATTTTCAGTCATAACCTGTGATCTGTCACCTTTTCCAATACCTAATAAAGTGTGGCATTTGGTCAACATTAATGACTTCGATAATGTTATCATAGCAATATTTTACAATAACCAATTTGGCCTAATCTGTACGAGTCAAGTTCGACTCATTGAGCTGGATAATAATAATAATAATAATAATAATAATAATAATAATAATAATAATAATAATAATAATAATAAAGTAATAATGTTTGACTTTTTATTATATGTAATGATTTCAAATTTATTAAATCTGCCTAGGAATCTGTTTGGTGGGAGTTCAAGACGAATTGAAGCTCGATAGTTTTTAATACTGTCTGTAACATCACCATTATCGTGATCTAATCATGGGGCATTTTGGTGGAGCCCATAAGACTACCTGGTAAATTAGTAGCCATTGGCTGGCCCTTCGTGGTCCTAGCTTGATGGAGAGAGGCCTTGGGCGCTGATTATATGCACATATGATCAGTCTCTAGGGAATTTTCCAGTTTCTTGCCTCTGCCATTCAAGAGTGACATTTAAACTTTTAATAATTCCAATATTTTCATTATATTCGATAGTTTAATTATTTTCAGCGTGTCTGCTGATTTTGCTATAAATAACACCCACTCATACCTAATCATTTTACATTTTATCATGTCCAATCATATGTAATATGAAGATTACTACCATATGCAATGATCTGGATATTTTTATCATACCTAGTGATTCAAATATATAATTAACGTTTTATAACATGAAATATATAATAAAAGTTATTGCAATATTCATTTCAGTAATAATAAGAAAATCCACTAATCTCTCTCTCTCTCTCTCTCTCTCTCTCTCTCTCTCTCTCTCTCTCTCTCTCTCTCTGAAAGAAAGGTAATAGGAGTGGAATTTGATTGTTCTTATTTCATCATATAATTGAATAAAATTGTATTATTTCAATCTGAAAATTAGGAAATATAAACTCCTAAGATATCTATGATAATAAGATAAATGGCTATTTTATTAATGGAAAATGTATTACTTTTACAGAGCCTACTTTAAAAATTTTTTTTTTTTTTTTTTATTAACAAATGAGGAATTTGTCAGTATATCTTAAATTTGTATAAATTTCAATTTCATTATTTTAAAACCTGAACTAGTGTTTTATCTTAAAGAAAATATTAAAGCATATGATAAAATATGAAAAATTAAATTCACAACATTCAGTGGCGGATTACCCAATAGGTTACCAAGGCTAAGCCTAAGGCCCCATGCCTCGGGGTCCCCAGCCTTGAGCTAGCCATTACAAAAAAATTGTATAACTGCAAGGAGCCAGAGCCCAGGAGGGGAACTAGATGCCAGTTTTGTGAAAATGTCTTTCAAAGTCAATGAATGGCTTATGGAGAAATGATCGTGGTTTATAAAGAATTTTTTTCAAGAGACAAAGATAAAATAAGTGGATTCAATGACGGGGGAAATGCATCATTTATAATTTCTTGCCATGAAAAAGGTGAAATACACAAACGATTATTATTTTTGGTGGGTTAAACCGAGAAAAATGCAAAATTTGATCATCCTTCAGGCAGGCTCATGAACTAAGCAACAAGTAGACTATTGTGCTGTAGGTTTGTACCAGAACGTATCATATATGCGATATTATTTTTAGTTGAGAGGGCTAACGCTCAGAGTTCAAAATAACATTATTGGATCAAAGGATTTTTTTTTTTTTTTTTAGAATTCTGTAATTATTGGCTAAATAGTATTTTTTTAGCGTTTGATATATATAAATTTGGCAACTATAGTAGGGGTCTCGTTTCATATATATCTTTGACAATATGTGAGGAGTTCATTGTAGAAATAACTGCTGAGGTGAAGACTGCAAAATGTTTTGGAATCATTGTTGATTCAACACACGATTTGCAACATTCTTATCAGCTAACATTCATATCGAGATATGATGATCCCAATAAGTATGTCACTCAAGAAAGATTTTTAGAATCAATTTCAATAACTAGTAAGCAATCTTGCTAGTGTCAAAGTATACTATACAGTGCTCATTCACTAAAGTTGTTGGCAAAGCTACAGCAAGTTGTTGTGGTGATACAGTTGCTTTCATTGTTCTTGTTCAAAAAGAAGATAAATTTATGCTTTGTTCCACCAAGTGTTGGCGCAGTTGCAAAACGTTCAGGTGGTTCTAGCTGAAAGTGTTTGCCTAAAATCCCGAAATGAATTTTCTCGAATCATTTAACTTTTAAATTTTCGGATCCTCACAAACTTTGTCGAAAAACTAAGATGAATTAAAATCTGAAACGTCTGGTGGTGATTTTGTACAACTGACAAAGTGTAATTTACGATCAATCTCTGAATTCTAAATGAAATAACAATTCGGATCCCTGTCAAGCCCCCAATTCTATTACAGTCAGATTTTAAATAACGTATATTATGTAAAATCTACTTTAATAACTTATTCGTTTAAGATTGATTTAGCAAATAAAATAGCAAAAATAGAAAAGGGAAATGAAAATAATAGCCAGCAATCATTAAAAAAAAAACTATATACAATATCAAATATAGATATTTACAATATTTTACTAGACACAAAATACTCACAGTTCACCAATTTAATGATAATTTACAAAACATCGTATGGTAGTGTGTCTGCTTTGCAAGTCTCTATGGAATGAGAAACAGATGACTACGAAACTCAGGTCGTAGTTTCAGATATAAAAGATGATGAACAGGAACACAGCTTCTGGTGATATTCGATCTTCCATAGGGTCCTTGTTATTTTGCATAACAGCAGCATTGAAATAATACAAGAAATTTAACAGTATCAAAGCTGGTGTCTAAGAAATGTCTTCACAAGAGCAATATAAACTCGGAGGAAACACCAAACCAGTCTCTCCTCTCTAACTCATCGATCATCCTTTATATCAGGATCTATTTTCTCTTGAAAATTCCCGATGGACTCAGGAATGTCTAAAGCTAAACTACTTTACGCAATACGCACGACTTGCGGCTGGCGACGTAGAATAAGTTACGAGAAATATTCAGAAACTTTTCATCTAGAATACAACAAAATCTTTGAATTTCAAATCATTACTATATTTTTGTCTTTATATGACTACTTAGTATGTAAAAATAAGCGTTTTCCACAGGTCATATTATATAAAAGAGATCAATTTAATCTTCATATAACAGTAACTTTGCTTGTTAGATATAAATGCCATACAGGCGCTACAGGTTTTCTCAGGATGGAAAAGAAATAATTATTATTTCTGAGACATGTAAGAGTGAACTTGGAAAATCTATAAAGCAATTTCATTTGGGCTATTTCAAACATATATTTATCATTACCGATGACGGATAATTTCGATAAAGCATAATGATCGTTTTTCTTAATGTTCATTTAAAACCTAGAAATTCTACAGTCAATATCATATATCTTTTTTATTACTTTCATAAACATTCAATTACATATTACGATTTTTTTTTTGCCTCAAAACAAGTTTACATTTACTTTGTTTACCACAAGTTTGTATTTTTCATTAAATTATATACACATGGCATTTAGAATGCTTTTGATTTATTTCTATTTAATCTCAGTTTCTTTAATTCCCAATATTAATGGATGAGGTGCGAGTGAATAGCAAAGGAGCGAAAGAGGCAAAAGAATGCAAAGTTACAAAAATAAGCCTCCATTTTCACTTAAAATGAATTATATTTTAGTTTAATATTTTCAACAAAGCTATTTTCAAAACTTTCTTGAAAGTATATGTAAAACTAACAACCTTCAGATTAACGTAGTTATTTTGAAGCTAAAAATGATAATAAGATACCTTTGATATACTGACTGAAGCTGATGTATCCCTTTCATTTTGCTCCTGCTTGGCTATTATTATTATTATTATTATTATTATTATTATTATTATTATTATTATTATTATTATTATTATTATTATTATTATTATTATTATTATTACCTACGCTAAGGCGGTTATATTTTCTAGTTGGTTTATTTTTTTATTTATTTGACTGTGTGTCTTTGTAGACAGGATTACGTTTGATGAAATTTTCATCACATATAGATTTTAGGTCATGGACGACCTCGTTAGAGTTTGGAGATGATCCGGATCCGGATTCTAGTTTATTTATTTGCTCGTGTGTGGCTGTGGACAGGAATACGTTAAACCTATTGGATGGACTTCGACGAAATTTACATCACAGATAGATCTTAAGTCATGGAATACCCCATTGAATTTTAGAGATGATCCGGATCCGGATTCGGATTCTAGATCCGGATTTGTATTTTTGGCCATTTGAAAGATAACGTCAAAACAAATTGACGGAATTTGAGGAAATTTTCACCACTAATATATATTGGACCATGAACGAGTCCATTATCATTTAGAGATGACCTGGTTGTGGATCCGGAGTCTGGATCAAATACAAATCGAATGTCTTTCTTTTGTGTCAACGTTACCCTTGGGTGGAGGTTGAGAATTCTCTGATTGCTTCTATTATTATTATTATTATTATTATTATTATTATTATTATTATTATTATTATTATTATTATCTTTATTATTATTATCATTATTATTATTATTATTATTATTATTATTATTATTATTATTATTATTATTATTATTATTATTATTATTAACATTACTAGCCAAGCTATAATCCTGATGGGAAAATGGCTCCAATATGGAAATTAAATCAGTGAGGCTAGGAAATAAGAAATTAGAAATTAAAATTTTATCTAATTAATGAATAAGAAATATAAAATATTTTAAGATCAATAACAACGTTGAAATAGACCAGCCATAGAACGAGACTTAGGTCTACCAATTGAATAGAAATAATGTACAAAATAGTTTTAACTTCTGATCAAGAAAAAATATATCAGAAAACACCAAAAACCCAGAGCCCTACATAGAGTGTAGACGACTGATTTCATGATGTCATCTTGCGTCTCTCCCGATCCGTTATAGTAAAGACTCAACACTCCAATATCTATTTCTATGTCAACTTAAGGTCGCTATTATCCTTTAAGATGTTAATCAAAATACACCTAATAGTTTATAATTCTATTACTGTTATAACTAGAGGGGCACTCAGTAGAGCGCAGACCTCTGCCACGGCAGCTTATTTCTCAACCTTTTCCTCAACCTTGACTAATGACCTAGGATCACTTCCATGTATCAACATAACAATTAATCCCAGAAAGTATCAATACTCTAAGAGTAAAATTGTGTCCAAAAAGTTGTCCAAACACAAACGACCTTTTCCTTGACCTTGACCTTGACTTTTGGCCCTGGACTTTAAAATTGAATAATTTCTACGTTTCAACATAAAAAGTAATCCCTGAAAGTTTCACTACTCTATGAGTTGAATTGTGGTCAGGAAGTTGTTTACATGCAATCAAAAAAACAAAAAAACAGACAAACAACGGCGAAAGCATAACCTCCCTTGCAACTTCGTTTTTGGAGGGAATTATAATCATGAAATAGGTTTTCCACATTATGTAGTTACTTATTTCAAGTACAGTAGTCCTCATCATCATAATCTTACGACCTAACTGACTTCCTTTCATTATTCTCTTGTTTTTAGTATAAATGTATAAACACTTGGTGGAAAAAGAAAAATGAGACGTTTATTCATGACATCATGGCAAGAAGAAATTTATATAATTTTTACCTAAGTGTTCGGCAAGTGCATTAGCATTCTAAAAAAATTGTTCTTGTTCCTCTCCCTTTAAGGATTCTCTTGAACCCAGTTTTTTTATAATTAGAATATTATACAGATACACACACACACACACACATATATATATATGTATATGTATATGTGTGTATGTATATATATATATGTATATATATATATATATATATATATATATATACATATATATATATATATATATATATATATATATATATATTTATATATGTATATGTATATGTATATATATATATATGTATATATGTAAATATATATATATATATATATATATATATATATATATATATATATATATTCATATATATATACATATATATATGTATATATATACTGTATATTAATGTATCAAAAATATATATGGCTTATTTGAATATGAAAAACACGTAAAAATGTGCAAAATTTATCATATATATATATTTATATATATATATATATATATGTATATATATAAATATATATATAAATATATATATATACATATATATATATATAAATATATATGTATATATATATATATATATATATATATATATATATATATATATATATTTATGTATATATATACATATATATATATATATACACATATATATATATATATATATATATATATTTATATTTATATACATATATATATATATATATATATATATATATATATATATATATATATATATATATATATATATACATATATATATGTATATATATGCTGTATATATATATATATGTATATATATATAAATACATACATATAAATATATATATATATATATATATATATATATATATATATATATGTATGTATATAACTATATATATATTTATATATATATATATACATATATATATATATATATATATATATATATATATATATATATATATATATATATATATATATATATATATATATATTGTATTTGTTTATGTGTATCTATATGAATATGAATCGCATACATGAAAATATAATTTGGTCATAAATCAATACAACAGAACTGTTTTAATTACGAGTAGCAAACTTTAATGGTTTTACATATGAATGTTCAGCAAGAATTCGTGTTTTCGGGAGAGCTTGTGGTTTGTTCCCTATCTTTTCTATGGGGGTTTCTGTAATAACCACATTGACTTGGTGAACCTAAAGCTCATAGGACCTGCAGATAACTTGATTTTTTAAGGCCATCAGCTATTTCCAGTTCGTATTGATCCACATTAAAATGATCCCCAATATAAAATAAATTATCATTAACCATACAAATCATCAATTGATGAATTATGAATATAAATGTTAATGGTATGATATTAGTTGCTGTAAAAATGAAAATCATCTACAAAATTTTCTTTTCTCTTTAATTTCCCATCGTCGTCTCTCACGGGTTTTTTTTTTTATGGAATTGTACATAATTTTACCTTCAACAAACTGTTCTGAACATCCAACTGCTTAACAGCACACCATAACCTCTGTAAATTAAAAATCCTTCCGAATTATAAATGAAAATATTTATTTAGTCCTTAGTCAACAGATGCAATATGGCGCCTTTATCTCACGTGACCAAATCTGACCAATCACATTCGACCAGACTAGCACGGACAAACTCTCTCAGTACATGGTTCTGCTGTAAGTATTATGAAAGAAGAGAATATGTTATTTTGTGATTTAATTTGCGATTATGTATTCATATTTCGACAACATATAAGTGAAAGCTTTTTTCTATAAATATAGAAAACAAGATCAGGATATATTATCAATTTTGTATGCATAGCATTAACAAAAGTCTTTAGTTGTATTAGAATAAATCACCTTTACAAGAAACTATATAAAAATCTTTATTCTAATATTGAATAGAAACTATTGATCAATTCCAAATCTCTTAAATTTCGTTTATAAATGACAGAGTCAAGATACAGGACAATGCACAAGAGACAGAAAAATATTCTCAGGACAATGTCTGGGGGCTGACCATAGACATATATATTTATAATCAGCGGCCAAGCCTCCTCTTCATCTACCTAGGACCAGTGATGGCCACGCAATGGGTGCTGAGGAACCAGCAAATTGACCTAGCGTCCCAGCGGCTCCCCCAGACACCCCATCCCTAACTCACAAATATGATGAGGTCACAGACACTACTAGCAACTATGGAGATTAAGTGAGTCTAGAACTCCTCTGTATCAGGTTCGCCAGGAAAGGAAGCTTCCAGTATGCTACCACAATGTTAAAATTTATCATGCGGACTCATTCCTTCTATTTCATTAGGAGAGTGTTACCTCTTCCCGTCCTCTTTCAATTCCCCCTTATGTCCTTCCTTCATTTCTTCAACATAAACACGAAAGGTTGCACTTGAGTTGAAGTGTTGCCCACCCTTATTTTTAAAGGTAAAATGTCCCTCTGGCGTTGCATGAAAACCTCCTCCATCTTGAGATTCTCAAAGACGTTGTTCTCAGTTTCTTCTCTCAACTGTTTATTGTATTTATCTTGACGTTTTGCAACTCATGAGGACAAAATAATCTTTTAAGTTGCATCATTTATTCTTTTATGTCTCTTATTATAGTTTTACATAGTCTCCATATTCATTATTTGCTGTTTGCATAAAATTACTTTGAAAACTTTATCAGTTCTAACAATTCATACTGAATTCTATTCAATCATTTCGCAACGCTGTAAAAACTCTAATTTCCGAGAGCATGCAACTGTTGAAAATCATTGAACGTGCGCTGTAATCCTAAGTGAAACATTGACGTTATATCTAGGTTCAAAGACCTGACTTAACGTTAAACCCCAGTTCGACGTAAGGTTAAAGGGCCGAGGTTGACATATCAGAATGACAAAGGGATCAAAGCTATCGCGAGAATGCTTTGTACATCGTCTCGTGTTGGGTACAATATCAGAGAAGAGAGGAAACATCAAACATGAATACTGAAGGCATCGTTAAGCAAAGGCAAGATGACCTTAGTTTACTTCTCTTCAAATAATTTGAATTTAAAAATAATTTACTTGTAAGCTTTAGAAGAAATGCAGGGCTCCACATTTGACTGCGTTTCCTCAGGGACTCTGAATATACATAAATACATACATACATACATGCAAACATACATACATACATACGAGGAATAGGATGGATATAAGGAACTGTAACATACTTTGGATTTAGTGGACAAAGCTTCAAAAAAAATTCTTATCACTAGGGCAGTAAAAACACAATATTTACAAAACAATAAACCACTCTCTTGAATTATGAACTAGATTTTTGAAAACCCAAAAATCAAATGATTTAAGATTAAAATTCTGAAAATTTTTGATAAGAAGAAAAACTTTCAAATAATAGAGAAACACTAGTGCCAAACTCATCGAGAGCTGTACAGCACATGTTTCATACACGCTCGTACACTGTAACGGTTTTGATTTTTTTATCTTATCACTCGATCTTTCCTGCACTGTTAATAGACCATCATGTCTTTTCATGACAATTCATGCTTTTTCATGTTTGAATTTTTATGACGTTCTTGATCGCAAGGAACTGTATGAAAACTTGATGATTATTTAATACGGTTTAGTTGCATTCGCCTCGGCTCTCAGTTATCACCTAACTGGCGCCTCCGAACATTAGTTACCAGCGGAGTATCCGCTCCTTCCCGCATGCCTCCTCACTGCTGAGGCCTACTGTTTGAAGATGCTACCCGCAGAACCTGCCTCTTCGGCACACTCCGCCTCAATGAAACTGGCCCCCTTCACAAGCAGAGAAGTATTCGCCTAGTTCTAGCGTATTGAAGTCCAGTTTTGCTTTAAGGGTGTGACTCAGTCAAGCACCAAAGCAGATTACCTTCTTGCGGCGATCCCCGATGACACTTTCCAAGAAATCTCTGATTGGCTGCGCGAGCGAGGGGACACCCCAGTAACGTACAACGCCCTCAAATCATACTTCCTGGAGCAGTACTCTCCATCACCGGCTGCTCACATAAGGAAATTTGATCAACATACTCAAGAACCATTGCGGAAAAAACACTTCGCTCTTCCTCAAAGAAATGACCAGTATCGCTTGCGTGCAACCTACTGCCGACGGGTATCCTTTTGAAGTTAATTTACTTCGGGCCCTTTGAGTACGGCGCCTACCCAAACCTGTACATGTTGCCATCCCAAATGTCAATATTTTGCCAGTGAAGGATCTGATGACCAAAGTCGATGCCCTTATGGACAGACACTTCACTGCCTTCAAGACCTCAATTAACCCCTCCACTCTTGACAAAGTGGATAACTATACAACATTGACCAAAGCTGACGTGAATGCTGTAGGACACAGACGACCACCCTGTGACATACCAGAGCAGCGACAAAGCTGCCCACCACCCCCACACACTACCCTTTGCTTACGCCTCAACCAACACCCTCTCTAGCCGTTTATTGATGTCCATCGGCTGCAGTTATGCTACTATTACTCCAAATTCGGGACTGTGACAAAGAAATGTGCGTATGGTTGTCAGTGGCCAAAAAAGTGTAAGTAGGCCATCGCTTGCGGTGGAAGCCTTGCCTCCCAGTAATCTTTACTTTTTACATGAATCAGGTACAGAATACGATTTTTGGTAGACATGGGTACTTTCCATTCTCTTCTGCCAAGGTCACTCTCCAGGACACAATGTAGTGTGTCTAAGTCTATTGATGTCCGCCTGGTACCAGCCAACGGATCAGCGATACCAACCCCTTGTTATGAAACCCTCACATTATCATTTGGAAGCGCCAAATACGATTGAAAATTTCTCGTTGCTGACGTCACATTGTCAATCCTCGGTGCAAATTTCCTCTCACATTTTCAGCTTCTGGTTGATGCCGCTCACTGATGGATAGTCAACACACATTCGTAATCCTCCTCCTCGACACCTGTCCAACCCGCTCCCGCTAATTCTCCAACAAGTGCTGGAAGCTCCTCTTCTCGTTAACTTGCGCAAAATAACAGATAACTTTGGAGCCTAAAAATCAGCAGTATTTATCAAAAAACAAAGTAAAATTACTATTTTGGTCTACACCTCCATAAGCATCAAGGTCCATCATCAGAGCTTCAATTTCACGAGATCGAAAAGCTAAACTAGTTAGTTTAGCCTCAGGAAAACAGGAATGAGGAAGTTTGAGTTTTTCATTACTCTGTTTACTGTCAAAGACATCAGCCAAAAGTGTTGCCTTTTCCTTTGGACAGTGAGTGACTGAGCCATCTGGTTTAGGTTAAGGAGGAACTATTGCATCTACACCAAAGAGTGCAGATTTAAGGGTAAACCACCATTTATGTTCCTGAATTGTACCAGAAAGGGTTTCTTTTATGGTTAAATTGTATTCCTTTTCAGTTGAAGAATAAACTCTCTGAGCAAAAGCTCTGAGCTGAGTATAGTTATTCCAGGTGAAATCTGATCTGTTACCCTTCCAAAGATGATAGGCCTCCTGCTTGTCTAAATAAGCACATCTACAATCATCATTGAGCCACAGATTGTCCTTCACTCGGTACCTTAGCACACGAGAAGGGATACACCTATCAATTATGTTGACTAGATTTTCATTCATAGAGACAACAGGATTAACGCTACTACATAATTGTCACAAATTCAAGCACAAAAGATCATGCAAAACATCATTCCAGTCTGCTTGAGATTTCATATAAATTTTACAAGAGTAGGATACATCAGGGACAGGATACTCAGTCTTCACTACTAATGAAATCGAGGCATGATCAGATGTCTCGACTGGAGAACCAACCACACTTGTTATAACGCCAGGGAAGTTGGCGTATACGAGGTCCAAGCAATTACTAGACCTGTTAGCAGCTTCACTTATGATTAGCTCACAGCCTGATTCAGATGCAAAGTCTAAAGCTCTTAAGCCATGGCAATCAGTAGGAAAAACAAAACTTAACCACCCCTTATGGTGAGCATTGAAATCACCAACAAAGAAAAAAGAAGACTTTCTATCATCTTATTGTATCTTAGCCATAATGGTAAGAAGACAATCGAAGATAGAATTATCCATTTGTGGATTCCGGTAGATCGAACACAAATAAAAGTTGTTATGCCTGCCACAAACTTTTATTACCTGAATCTCATGACATCCACATTTATAGCATTACTTATAAGATGCTGGGTACTCAGTCCTAATATACACCGACATTCCCCTGGCCCTAGGGATGGCATCACGTTTCAACATTATTGGCTACTTAAAACCAGTTAAAAGGAGCTCAGATAAGTGCCTTATATTAGAAACTAAAGTTTCTGACACAAAAAAATATCATACTGTCTGGACGCGACTGTAATGTCTTGAATATTTGCCTGAAGACCACGATTATTGCAATATAGTAGACGATATTGACGAAATCTAGGACGTACTGGTCCCCGATTTCGCTCAACGTCTCCAGACAGCATAAGAATTAATGGCAATAAAAAAGACATCATACTTAAAAACTAGATTAACAAGAATTATAAGGAAAGCAATATGTACAGTAATATAAATAAATTGATTGATCAAACCCATACAATATAGAAAAAAAGTCGGAAAAACTGGTCAACATGAAGGAGCTGATACACCATGCAAGGCTAAATACCCTTTAGGATAGCCACTTCAACTGAAGGGAGGACAGTAATAGTGGTTTTGTGTAATCAGATAAGGAAAAGACAACTTCTTGATAAACTACCTGGCATCCATGGCCCTTCTATTAAGCCTGCCCAACACAACATTTCAAAAAAAAAAAAAAAAAAAAAAAAAAAAAAGGAGGAAAAGAAAACAGATAAGATAGAAGAGTGTGCCCCAGTGTACCTTCAAGCAAGAGAACTCTAATCTAAGACAGTGGAAAACCATGGTACAGAGGCTATGGCACTACCAAGACGAGAGAACAATGGTTTAATTTTGGAGTGTCCTTCTCCCAGAAGAGCTGCTTACCATAGCTAAAGAGTCTCTTCTACCCTTATCATGAGGAAAGTACACTGAACAATTACAGTTCAGTAATTAACCCCTTTAGTGAAGATGTGTTCGGTAATCTCATTGTTGTCAGGTGTATGAGGAAAGATGAGAATATGTAAGGAATAGGCTAGACTATTTGGTGTATGTGTAGGAAAAGAAAAAAAATAAGCCGTAACCAGAGAGAGCAATCCAATGCATTACTGTCTGGCCAGTCAAAGGATCCAATAACTCTCTAGTGGTAGTATCTCAATGACCAGCTGGTGCCCCTGCCAACCTACTAGCTTTAAAAAGAGATGCTTCTTAGCAATTCTACATGTTCTGGCATGACTTCTACAATCCATCCCTACGAACAAAGGTGTCAAGGACACTTGTGTTGGTTGAATATTGTCTGGTGATTTCAGCATATTACTCACCTGGAAATAATCCAGTAGTTAGATGAGGATATTAGATACCAGCCTTGTAGCCGACTTGTCTTCTTATTGGAATACATATAATGTAATTGTGATTACATTGCTCTGTGACTCTGGGCTTCTAACTTCCAACTCCCAACTGAGCGTCGAGCGTCTCATAAACAATCTCAAAAACCAAAACATCTAAACAAACATTCGAGTATCGCTCTCAAAAGACTCACATCCTAATTTTGAGATAATTAATAAACGCTTGAATCCTAATATCAAAATACATTATTTCAGTTATGTACAATGTATAACATGTCTTATCAATGCAATATGATGCAATGTTGCGCTCAATACACGTAACATATGAGGTAATACAGTACATAATTACAATAATACATAACAGACACTCCACCCTTGACATCGACTGGTGGCACCTCTGAGCCCTGCAGTAGTTGTTAGAAAAGAAAAAATCGACAATTTTGCATTAGAAACTAAACCTGGTTTGGATTTCATTTTTTGTGTGGGCATCTGATATCCAGAAGCCTTTTCTCAAAAACTGTTAATTGGTCATATTCGGTTTATTTTTCGCTCCACTTAATCTACTGCATTTATTGTGTGTATTAGAAAATAATGTTTGCTCTATAGTGAATACTCTAAATAACTGGTTTCTATCTCAAGCCCAATTATGGGAAATGTAAATTCGTGATTTCTTTATCTGTATCTAACTGCCAAATGCCCCATGCCTTAATAATGTATCTATTTTAATATAATACTTTCTGGCTAATGAAT
>NC_090755.1:46143697-46151197 GCF_036898095.1 Palaemon carinicauda | reverse complement strand
TTGCTTACAAAAACACGCGGACATTCTTAGATATAATCACACACATTCACAGCCACACACACAAAAAAACCTACACACACACATATATATATGAATATATATATATATATATATATATATATATATATATATATATATATATATATATATATATATATATATATATATATATATGTGTGTGTGTGTGCGTGCGTAAAAATCACAGGAAAACGTGATGCTCAGATGCAGAAGAACCACAGGGAAAATGAAAATACGAAATGTACGATAAAGTCCTGACTAGTTTCGTGATACTTTTTCAAAGGACTGATTTATTGTGAGATGTTTCTTTACATTTTATAAGGAAAGTAAACATACGAACATACATATAGAGAATTAGAGAACAATGACACTCCCTTACCTGCTACCTAGGCTGAGGACAGGTATTAACTGGGTGGAGCTCCAACCTCATTAGACACCTGCCAAAAAGGGTCATTTATGGTGGCGGGTAAATTCTTGTTTTTGACTTTCAGTACAGTTTATTTATATGAAAACACGGTAGCCTAATCTATATGAATACATAAGCAAAACTATTTGCATATGTAAAACACATCTACATTTGAATATATAAAAAACACAAATACATATGTATACACAGACAGGCATTCATACACAAACATGCATAATATACACATAGACATATACATACGTGTACACATACTGGTATACATATACAGACACATGTATAGACTTACATATAATTCATTTTTTACACATGATTAACATGTATACATGTACATATATATATATATATATATATATATATATATATATATATATATATATATATATATATATATATATATATATATATATATATATATACATATATATACATACATGCATATACAAACATATATATATATATATATATATATATATATATATATATATATATACATATATATATATATATATATATATATATATATATATATGTATATACATACATATATATATATATATATATATATATATATATATATATATATATATATATATATATATATATATATATATATATATATATATATACACATACATATACATACATATACGCATATACATATACATATACATACATATCTCACACATACACATACATACATATACACATACATATATACACACATACATATACATACACACTTACATACACACACACACACATATATATATATATATATATATATATATATATATATATATATCTATAAATACATATACATATATACACATACATACATACATATATATATATATATATATATATATATATATATATATATATATATATATATATATATATATATATATATGTATGTATATATATATACACACACACTTACATACATACATGATTATATGTTTATGGTAATAATGTTGTATTTATATAAGTGTATATATATGTATATGTATGTATATGTATGTATGTGTAAATATGTATATGTGTGTATATATATGTATGTGTGTATATATGTATATATGTATATATATGTATGTGTGTATATATGTATATATATATATATATATATATATATATATATATATATATATATATATACAGTATATATATATATATATATATATATATATATATATATATATACAGTATATATATATATATATATATATATATATATATATATATATATATATATATGTGTGTGTATGCGTGTATATATATATATATATGTATATGTATATGTGCATGTGTGTATATGCATGTATATAGATGTATATGTATGTATATATATATATATATATATATATATATATATATATATATATATGTGTGTGTGTATGTATATGTATGTATGTGTATATATATATATACCAGTATGTGTACACGCATGTATATGTCTATATATATATATTATGCATGTTTGTGTATGAATGCCTGTCTGTGTATACGTATGTATATGTCTTTTTTATATATTTATATGTAGATGTGTTTTACATATACAAATAGTTTTGCTTATGTATTTATATAGATAAGAATACCGTGTTTTCATATAAATAAACTACTGAAAGTCAAAAACAAGAATTTACCTGCCACCATAAATGACCCTTTTTGGCAGGTGTCTAATGAGGTAGGAGCTCCACCCAGTTAATACCTGACCTCAGCCCAGGTAGCTGGTAAGGGAGTGTCATTGTTCTCTAATTTTCTATATGTATGTTCCTACGTTTACTTTCGTTATGAGATGTAAAGAAACCTCTCTCAATAAATCAGTCCTCTGAAGAAGTATCCCGAAACTAGTCAGGACTTAATCGTATATTTCATATTTTCAAACTACCAATTAGCTACGATGGTGAAGATGGGTTGATTTCAATTCTAAGTACAAAATACCTGAATTCGACAGGTATAAGTACAGTAGAATTGTCCTTGACTTTTATCTTTCTTCGTGGCCGAATGGGTTAGTCACTGTCTATATAAGCTTGCCGACCAGGGTTCGATTCCCGGCCAGAGCCAAGCTCTTGTCTTTGTGTGATTTCGCCTGGGGCTCTGATCCCGAGGTCGTTAAGAGAATCCAGACATTAATATATCAAAAATATATATGGCTTATTTGAATATGAAAAACACGTAAAAATGTGCAAAATTTATCATTAATTGAATGCCAAGTAACAAACTACCAATTAGCTACGATGGTGAAGATGGGTTGATTTCAATTCTAAGTACAAAATACCTGAATTCGACAGGTATAAGTACAGTAGAATTGTCATTGACTTTTATCTTTCTTCGTGGCCGAATGGGTTAGTCACTGTCTATATAAGCTTGCCGACCAGGGTTCGATTCCCGGCCGGAGCCAAGCTCTTGTCTTTGTGTGATTTCGCCTGGGGCTCTGATCCCGAGGTCGTTAAGAGAATCCAGACATTAATATATCAAAAATATATATGGCTTATTTGAATATGAAAAACACGTAAAAATGTGCAAAATTTATCATTAATTGAATGCCAAGTAACAAACTACCAATTAGCTACGATGGTGAAGATGGGTTGATTTCAATTCTAAGTAGAAAATACCTGAATTCGACAGGTATAAGTACAGTAGAATTGTCATTGACTTTTATCTTTCTTCGTGGCCGAATGGGTTAGTCACTGTCTATATAAGCTTGCCGACCAGGGTTCGATTCCCGGCCGGAGCCAAGCTCTTGTCTTTGTGTGATTTCGCCTGGGGCTCGGATCCCGAGGTCGTTAAGAGAATCCAGACATTAATATATCAAAAATATATATGGCTTATTTGAATATGAAAAACACGTAAAAATGTGCAAAATTTATCATTAATTGAATGCCAAGTAACAAACTACCAATTAGCTACGATGGTGAAGATGGGTTGATTTCAATTCTAAGTACGAAATACCTGAATTCGACAGGTATAAGTACAGTAGAATTGTCATTGACTTTTATCTTTCTTCGTGGCCGAATGGGTTAGTCACTGTCTATATAAGCTTGCCGACCAGGGTTCGATTCCCGGCCGGAGCCAAGGTGTTGTATTTGTGTGATTTCGCCTGGGGCTCTGATCCCGAGGTCGTTAAGAGAATCCAGACATTAATATATCAAAAATATATATGGCTTATTTGAATATGAAAAACACGTAAAAATGTGCCAAATTTATCATTAATTGAATGCCAAGTAACAAACTACCAATTAGCTACGATGGTGAAGATGGGTTGATTTTAATTCTAAGTACAAAATACCTGAATTCGACAGGTATAAGTACAGTAGAATTGTCATTGACTTTTATCTTTCTTCGTGGCCGAATGGGTTAGTCACTGTCTATATAAGCTTGCCGACCAGGGTTCGATTCCCGGCCGGAGCCAAGCTCTTGTCTTTGTGTGATTTCGCCTGGGGCTCTGATCCCGAGGTCGTTAAGAGAATCCAGACATTAATATATCAAAAATATATATGGCTTATTTGAATATGAAAAAACACGTAAAAATATGCAAAATTTATCATTAATTGAATGCCAAGTAACAAACTACCAATTAGCTACGATGGTGAAGATGGGTTGATTTCAATTCTAAGTACAAAATACCTGAATTCGACAGGTATAAGTACAGTAGAATTGTCATTGACTTTTATCTTTCTTCGTGGCCGAATGGGTTAGTCACTGTCTATATAAGCTTGCCGACCAGGGTTCGATTCCCGGCCGGAGCCAAGCTCTTGTCTTTGTGTGATTTCGCCTGGGGTTCTGATCCCGAGGTCGTTAAGAGAATCCAGACATTAATATATCAAAAATATATATGGCTTATTTGAATATGAAAAACACGTAAAAATGTGCAAAATTTATCATTAATTGAATGCCAAGTAACAAACTACCAATTAGCTACGATGGTGAAGATGGGTTGATTTCAATTCTAAGTACAAAATACCTGACTTCGACAAGTATAAGTACAGTAGAATTGTCATTGACTTTTATCTTTCTTCGTGGCCGAATGGGTTAGTCACTGTCTATATAAGCTTGCCGACCAGGGTTCGATTCCCGGCCGGAGCCAAGCTCTTGTCTTTGTGTGATTTCGCCTGGGGCTCTGATCCCGAGGTCGTTAAGAGAATCCAGACATTAATATATCAAAAATATATATGGCTTATTTGAATATGAAAAACACGTAAAAATGTGCAAAATTTATCATTAATTGAATGCCAAGTAACAAACTACCAATTAGCTACGATGGTGAAGATGGGTTGATTTCAATTCTAAGTACAAAATACCTGAATTCGACAGGTATAAGTACACTAGAATTGTCATTGACTTTTATCTTTCTTCGTGGCCGAATGGGTTAGTCACTGTCTATATAAGCTTGCCGACCAGGGTTCGATTCCCGGCCGGAGCCAAGCTCTTGTCTTTGTGTGATTTCGCCTGGGGCTCTGATCCCGAGGTCGTTAAGAGAATCCAGACATTAATATATCAAAAATATATATGGCTTATTTGAATATGAAAAAACACGTAAAAATATGCAAAATTTATCATTAATTGAATGCCAAGTAACAAACTACCAATTAGCTACGATGGTGAAGATGGGTTGATTTCAATTCTAAGTACAAAATGCCTGAATTCGACAGGTATAAGTACAGTAGAATTGTCATTGACTTTTATCTTTCTTCGTGGCTGAATGGGTTAGGCACTGTCTATATAAGCTTGCCGACCAGGGTTCGATTCCCGGCCGGAGCCAAGCTCTTGTCTTTGTGTGATTTCGCCTGGGGCTCTGATCCCGAGGTCGTTAAGAGAATCCAGACATTAATATATCAAAAATATATATGGCTTATTTGAATATGAAAAACACGTAAAAATGTGCAAAATTTATCATTAATAGAATGCCAAGTAACAAACTACCAATTAGCTACGATGGTGAAGATGGGTTGATTTCAATTCTAAGTACAAAATACCTGAATTCGACAGGTATAAGTACAGTAGAATTGTCATTGACTTTTATCTTTCTTCGTGGCCGAATGGGTTAGTCACTGTCTATATAAGCTTGCCGACCAGGGTTCGATTCCCGGCCGGAGCCAAGCTCTTGTCTTTGTGTGATTTCGCCTGGGGCTCTGATCCCGAGGTCGTTAAGAGAATCCAGACATTAATATATCAAAAATATATATGGCTTATTTGAATATGAAAAACACGTAAAAATGTGCAAAATTTATCATTAATTGAATGCCAAGTAACAAACTACCAATTAGCTACGATGGTGAAGATGGGTTGATTTCAATTCTAAGTACAAAATACCTGAATTCGACAGGTATAAGTACAATAGAATTGTCATTGACTTTTATCTTTCTTCGTGGCCGAATGGGTTAGTCACTGTCTATATAAGCTTGCCGATCAGGGTTCGATTCCCGGCCGGAGCCAAGCTCTTGTCTTTGTGTGATTTCGCCTGGGGCTCTGATCCCGAGGTCGTTAAGAGAATCCAGACATTAATATATCAAAAATATTTATGGCTTATTTGAATATGAAAAACACGTAAAAATGTGCAAAATTTATCATTAATTGAATGCCAAGTAACAAACTACCAATTAGCTACGATGGTGAAGATGGCTTGATTTCAATTCTAAGTACAAAATACCTGAATTCGACAGGTATAAGTACAGTAGAATTGTCATTGATTTTTATCTTTCTTCGTGGCCGAATGGGTTAGTCACTGTCTATATAAGCTTGCCGACCAGGGTTCGATTCCCGGCCGGAGCCAAGCTCTTGTCTTTGTGTGATTTCGCCTGGGGCTCTGATCGCGAGGTCGTTAAGAGAATCCAGACATTAATATATCAAAAATATATATGGCTTATTTGAATATGAAAAAAAACGTAAAAATGTGCCAAATTTATCATATATATATATATATATATATACATATATATATATATATATATATATATATATATATATATATATATATATATATATATATATATATATATATATATATATATATATATATATAAATATACACTATACACACATATATACATATATATATATATAAATGTAAATATATATATATATATATATATATATATATATATATATATATATATATATATATATATATATATATATATATATATATATATATATATATATATATGTACAGATTATACACACACACACACACATATATATATATATATATATATATATATATATATATATATATATTTATATATATATATATATATATATATTTATATATTTTGGAAATATGTTTAGAAGTAGAAGGATGGATGTATTGGCCTTGTGTGAGACAAAGATGAAAGGAAAGGGTGAAGTGATGTTTGGTGAAATGTCTGGTAGAGTGTCTGGGATTGAAAGGGGAAGAGCGAGAGAGGGTGTGGCGTTATTGCTGAGTGAATGGATGACAGGTAAAGTAGTGGAATGGAAGGAGATATCATCTAGGTTAATGTGGGTAAGGGTTAGGTTGGGTAGGGAATGTTGGGCGTTTGTCAGTGCGTATGGGCCAGGTAGTGAGAAAAGTGAAGAAGAGCGGAATGAGTTCTGGAATGAATTAAATAGGTGTGTAGAAGGACTGGGTAGAAGTAATTATATATTTGTCATGGGTGACTTAAATGATAGAGCTGGAGAGGTAGAAGGTGTCATTGGGAAGTATGGCGTACCAGGTGAAAATGAGAGTGGTGAGAGACTGGTAGATATGTGTGTTGAACAAGAGATGGTAATAAGTGCTAGCTTTTTTAAAAAGAAAGATAAAAAATAAGTATACATGGGTAAGAGTGGCAAATGGAAGAGTAGTAGAAAGGGCATTGATGGATTATGTGTTGATAACTAAAAGAATGTTTGGAAGATTGAAAGACGTGCACGTGTTTAGGTGTATGGCTAACGGTATGTCTGATCATTTTTTGGTGGAATGAAAATTAGTTGTAACAAAAGAGTGGGGGAATAGAGTAGGTGGATGTAAAAGGGAGCTAGTGAGGGTGTAAGAGCTAATGAAACCGGGGGTAAAAAGTAAATATCAGGAAAGG
>NC_090755.1:46118697-46138697 GCF_036898095.1 Palaemon carinicauda | reverse complement strand
TATATATATATATATATATATATACATACATATTTATACACACACACACACACACACACACACATATATATATATATATATATATATATATATATATATATATATATATATATATATATATATATATTATATATACATACATACATATATAACAACAAAATGAAAAATGAAAAGAGTTATTCCTTCCGTTGGTGTCCCTAATGGACGAAAGTAATAACTCCAATAAAGTCCTTTTCATTTTCCTTTCAAGGAGGTAAGTTCATTTAATTTAGATATAAGTTTT
This sequence comes from Palaemon carinicauda, assembly GCF_036898095.1. Taxonomy (NCBI): domain Eukaryota; kingdom Metazoa; phylum Arthropoda; class Malacostraca; order Decapoda; family Palaemonidae; genus Palaemon; species Palaemon carinicauda. The sequence continues at coordinate 46,138,414 of NC_090755.1, read as the reverse complement.
GTATGTAAATTGTGTGACACTTCATTCAAGTCAGTATATGTAAATTTACGTTATGTACAAGTATTGACTTTTTATTTCACGTATTTTTTTACAAAGTCTTATGTATCCTGTTAAAGAGTGTTATATGATCCATCCAATATATGAACAAGTGTTTATGTAAATCTATTCATATTTTTATGAGGTATTGCATCATGTTTGTGTGAAAATACGCAATTTTTATATTTGCCACGTGTTTTGGGAGGTTCTCGAAATCCCCCAGTGTTAGATTTTATCTTTTTTTATTTTTATTTCCAAGGACAAAGGTGAGTGGAGCCAGCTGAGAGAGAATTGCTGTACAGAGAGGTTAATTCTCCTGTTTGATATATGATAGTTGATAACTCTGGCGTTGCTAGAGGCCGGCCCCCAAGACACGAGAATAATCTATTAGAATATTCTAGAAGTAACTGAGTCATATGTATGTGCCGCCCAGGGATGCATAGCAGCAGAAGAGGACCAGGCATAGCAGCAGAAGAGGACCAGCCTGTCCTGTGAAGGAGACGTTAAGGGGGTTTTTAGATCTATTGTGTTTTGGTGAGTGTTGGCACTGTGTAGATCTTTGTAACTGGCCCAGTGAGATATCTGGAAACACGTGAAGTTAGTAAGTTTATCATTTACTTTATGTAATATATTATATAATTTTCAAGGTGTAAAATTTTTGTCTTAATCTAAGTCATTTATTTTTCTTTCGTCAAGAGTGTATTATTACAATCACCAGTGTTTATTGCAGTATTCGATCGTACCCCTGTTAAAGAATCAAAGTAAGAGGTGGTTTTAAATAATTCTTGAGAATAATTACCCAGTTTTGTTTTGAGTGTACTTAAGAGACCTTCGGAAACTCAGTGTTTTTTTTTTTTTTTTTTTTTTTCTGTGGGAGTTATATAAACCTTTCAGAGCCCGGGTATTAATATTTTCAAGTGTAACAGCTTTAATGTAAAAAAAAATAGGCGAGTTTTGATCTCGAGAGGTTGTGTAGCTTGCCAGCCATAAAATATATAAAATCAGATTTTGGTTCCCAGACCACGGGAACATATTATAATATATTTCTGGTGCCCAGACCCTTAGGATCAATCGAGTCTGTTTTAAATATTGGTGATAACAGGGCCGTGTTTTTATAAAAGGTTTGAACAGTACAGTGTTCATAGGTTCTATGTATTGTTAGGATATATTTTTGGCAGATGAAAATTTTTTTTTGGTAAAGTACAAGATGACACAGTTTAATATCCAAGAAATATGAATAACCCAAAGGTTCAGTAATTGTCAGAAGCTAGTGTGACTAAGCTTGGAGGCTCTCTATTTTAATAGCATGTGGCAGCCATGCAACAAGTATAATGATTAAAGCCCAAACCAAGTGTCTAGCCTTAGAAGCGTTGATAAACTCGGGGAAATTGTTGGAATGAGATATTGTAGCAGCTCCTGAATTGTTGGAGGAGGCTGAAGAAAAATTTATAACGAAGCAAGGACCAGTTGACCCACAAACTGAAGGCATAAAAGCAGATTCAACGAATTGCAGTGTAAGAAAATTTGATCAATATGAATATGATGGCAAGAGAGAAGGAAATGGAAGCAAGACGAGAGAGGAGAGGGAAGAAGCATGACCTGCGAAGGAAATGGAAGCAAAACGGGTAGAAAAAGGGGCAGAACAAGGAGAAAAATAACGGGAAAAAGCCAGAGAAGTTGTTAAACATGCAAGAAAAATGGAAGAAAAAGAGAAGGAAGAGGCCAGGGAAATAGCACGACATGCAGGGGAGTTAGAGCTGTTGAATGCTCATGCATAGTCGCCAACGCAGACAGAGGCGACCCCTGCTATGCACGATCCTGTGTTTAATGTGTCGAATGCCCAAAAGGTTAATTCCAAAGTTCACAGAAGAGGCTCCAGACGAGTTTTTCGATCATTTTGAATTGGTCGTATCCATGATGGAATGATCTGAAGACAAATGGTCTGTGTGTTATTGCAGAGTATATCGATTAGGAACGGCCACAGTGCTTACTTGTACTTTTCTCAGGACCAGAGGAAGGAGTACCAAAAAGTGAAGAGGAGCATGCTACAAATGTATCAGATGACCCATGAATATTATGAGAGGTTCCGAAGTTTGAGGAAGGACGAGAAAATGACTCTCCTGGATTACGCTTATAAGGTACAACGATGTTTGAAAAGATGGACAGAGGATTCTAATGTGAGGGAGATGGCTAATTTAGAGGAATTGATAGTACTAGAACAATATCTACATGGAATTCCTAAACATATTCGAACGTACTTGAAAGCGGTGAAGAAACTTGATAAAGCAGCTTCGCTGAGTAAAGATTATATTAAACCCTACTCGGGTATGAAGTTTCAACCGTCCTTCCGACCAAGTGTTAAGTATTCGCCAAACCATGGAAACCAGTTCAGTGATAACTATGTGAACAATGTACCAACCGTGTTTCACACAATTGTACATAATTCCTTTTGTATATATTATGCTTGTATCTTCGCTCTTCCCTCGCACTAAAACGAACATGAAAATTCATGTCTGGTTTTTCCTCTGTAATATTGTCTGTCTTGTGAACTTGTTATGTCCTGTTGCCTTGAGGTTTTGTATATAAGGAGAGTGTTCCACAATAATACAACTCAGTCATTTCCAATCTGCCTTTGAGTTCACACCCTTACTCGGCGCCGTCACATTGGTGACCCCGGAAGTCGACTCGCTCCCACTGCCTTCCACCCCCACCTCCCTCGCCCCTCCATCGTTGGTACTATGATGGAGACGGACTCTACAGTTTCTACTACAGCAGTTGGCGATGCGGCCGCCCCATTGAAACTTTCACCGTTCGCCAGCGGAGAAGCGTTTGCTTGGTTTCAACGCGCTGAAGTCCACTTTCGTATCAGGGGCGTGACTCGCTCAACCACCAAAGCGGATTATGTTCTCGCGGCGATACCCGAGGACACCTTCCCAGAAATATCCGACTGGCTTTGTGAACAAGGAGACACCCCAATAGCGTATGACGCCCTCAAAACATACCTTCTGCAGCAGTACTCGCCGTCGCCAGCCGCCCGTATAGCAAAGCTTTTTCAGCTCTCGCAACAACCGTTGGGGGACCAAAGGGCTTCGCTTGCCCTCAGGGAAATGACCAGTATCGCTCGCCTTCAACCTGCCACAGACGGCTCTCCTCGTGAGGTGAACCTACTCCGTGCCCTTTGGATACGCCATTTACCTGAACCTGTACGCGCTGCCATACCCGATGTCGATAGTTTACCCATAAAGGACTTGATGACCAAAGCCGACGCCCTTATGGACAGCCACTTCAAGACCTCCAGCAACGCCTCCACCCCTGACGACGACGATGCCTATTCAACGTCAACCGAAGCTGACATGAATGCCGTAGGACATACACGCCTACCCCGTGACGTGCCGAAGCGGCGACAAAGCCGCCCACCACCCACCAATCGCTCGCGCCCCAACGAACGACTTCTACAGCCACCTACTACCTCCCATCCGCCGCAGTTTTGCTACTACCACTTCAGATTCGGGGCAACCGCGAAGAAATGTGCCAAAGATTGTCAGTGGCCAAAAAACGTGTAAGTAGGCCATCGCTTGTGGCGGTGGCCTCCCATGTTTCTAATCTTTTCTTTTTACAGGATGCAGGAACGGGCGTGCGATTTTTGGTAGACACGGGTGCTTGTCGTTCTCTTTTGCCAAGGAAACTCTTCAAGGCACAACGTAGTCTGTCTACATCTGCCGACGTCCGCTTGGTAGCTGCCAACGGATCTGCGATACCCACCTACGGTTACGAGAACCTCACATTATCGTTCGGAAACGGTAAATTCAATTGGAAGTTTCTCGTTGCTGACGTCACAATGCCAATTCCTCTCTCATTTCCACCTTCTGGTCGATGTCGCACACCGACGATTGGTCAACGCAGACTCGTACTTGTCGACACCTCTTCAACCCGCCCCCTCTAACCTCGCTCTCCACATCAGCACACCCACGGATGCCTACGCCCACCTCCTCACGTCGTACCCGGAAGTTTTCCGTCCAGAACTTCGCCAAACGCCCACGGTTCCTGCCAAGCACGGTATTTATTACCATATCAAGACGACGGGACCCCCAATCTTCGCAAAATTCAGACGTCTGGCACCGGAACGATTGGCAGCCGCCAAACAGACGTTTGCCGAAATGGAGAAAATGGGCCTTTGCCAAAAAGCCTCCAGCCCATGGTCGTCACCCTTACACATCGTTCTGAAGAAAGACGGCTCCCTCCGTTCGTGCGGGGATTACAGGCGCCTGAACATGCAAACAGAACCGGATCACTACCCCCTTCCAAACATTGCCAACGTGACCTCCTACCTGCACAAAGCGAAGGTTTTCTCTACGCTCGACCTCCTGAAGGGGTATTATCAGGTGCCTATGAACCCAGAAGACATCCCCAAGACTGCCATCACCACTCCGTTTGGCACATACACCTTCAATTACTCCTGTTTTGGCCTTCGTAATGCTGGGGCAACGTTTCAACGTCTCATGGATGGCATCTTAGGGGACCTCCCTTTCTGTGTATGTTATGTGGACGACATACTTGTGTTCTCCTCCTCAAAAGAGGAACACCTCCGTCACCTGCGCATCGTGCTCGACCGCCTGCAACAAAACGGCCTTGTAGTCCGGTACGACAAGTGTACCTTTGGCGCCAACGAAGTGTCGTTCTTAGGGCACCGTATCACTCCTGAAGGAATCCATCCCCTCCCTGAGAAGGTAGCAGCCGTTCAGAATTTCCCCGCGCCCTCGACCGTCAAAGCTCTGCAGGAATTCTTGGGCATGATCAACTATTATCACCGTTTTCTGCCAGCCATTGCCGCCACTCTTGCTCCCCTCTACGCCTCCCTCAAGGGCAAGCCAAAGGACCTGAAGTGGGGTCCCCTTCAAGAAGCAGGCTTCTGCAATGCAAAGAAGGCCCTATCAACTGCTGCGGCTCTCACTTTTCCTATCCCACACGCCCCTCTCCTTCTCTCCACCGATGCCAGCGACGTCGCTATTGGTGCAGTACTCGAGCAGGTGGTCAAAGGCTCGCCCCGCCCATTGGCCTTCTTCAGCAGAAAACTGTCCAAGGTAGAATCGGGTTATTCTACCTTCGATCGAGAATTGCTGGCGGTGCACTTGGCTGTCCGTCACTTTCGCCATTTCTTAGAAGGTACGCCCTTCGTCATTCGCACAGACCACATGCCTCTGGTGCACGCCTTCACTCGACAGTCTGACGCCTGGTCCGCCCGTCAACGCCGACATCTCTCCGCCGTGGCTGAATACAATTGCACCCTCCAATACGTCCCTGGGAAAATGAATCCCGTTGCCGATGCCCTGTCAAGAAACACGTTGGCTGCCGTTCAACTGGGAGTGGATTACAACGCCCTGGCTGAAGCCCAACGACAGGATCCAGAGTATCAAGCTTGTAGGACACCCTGCACGTCCCTCCGTTGGGAAGATTTTCCCCTCAAAGACTCCAACACCACCCTCCTCTGTGACGTCAGTACTGGTAGACCGCGAACTTGGATTCCTGCTCCCATGCGCCGACAGGTGTTTGATTTCATCCACGGCCTTTCACATCCCTCGTGCCGTTCTACTGCACAGCTGCTGAAGGCAAAGTTCATTTGGCACGGCATTTCTAAGGATGCTAAGGATTGGGTCCGCGCCTGTACTTCTTGCCAAACTTCCAAAGTACATCGACACACAGATTCAGGAGTGGGCACCTTTCCTCAACCTCAGCGTCGTTTCGCACACTTTCACGTCGACGTTGTAGGCCCCCTACCCACATCACAAGGACATCGTTACCTGTTTACCGTCATCGACCGCTCCACTCGTTGGCCTGAAACCATTCCCATGGAAACTGCAACGTCCGCCTCATGTACATCTGCCTTACTCTCTGGATGGATTTCAAGATTCGGTATCCCTGAGCATATTACTTCTGACAGGTGAACCACTTTCACCTCTCAATTGTGGACGTCATTAGCAAATCTCCTGGGCATCACCCTACATCAGACAACGGCCTACAACCCCGCTGCCAATGGAATGGTTGAACGTTTTCATCACACCCTCAAAGCAGCTTTGATGTCCCGCTGCAAGGATTGCAACTGGTTTACTCAGCTTCCCTGGGTCCTCCTTGGACTAAGGACCACTCCTAAAGACGCCCTCGATGTCTCGGCAGCCGAAATGGTGTATGGCGACCTGTTGGTCGTCCCTGCCGAATTTTTTCCTTCTACAACCTCCTCCGACGATCTCCAGCACATATGTCACGTCGTGGGAAAATTTACTCCGTGCCGCCAGACTTACAAGCCCCCAGCGAAGCATCACATACCAACGGACTTGCACTCTGCAACGCACATCTTCCTGTGCAACGTCACCAGCAAGCCACTACTAACGCCCCCTTACACGGGCCATTTCCTTGTGATCCGACGCAGTCCGAAAGTATTCCTCCTAAACATTTGGGGCAAAGAAGACTGGGTCTCCATTGATCGTCTAAAACCTGCTTATCTTCTGCCAGATGACCCGCCTACAGTTCGCCTCTCTAGATCAGGACGCCCTATTTAACATGTACAGTATGTCATTTTTAGTTGGGGAGCCATGTACCAACCGTGTTTCACACAATTGTACATAATTCTTTTTGTATATATTATGCTTGTATCTTCGCTCTTCCCTCGCACTAAAACGAACATGAAAATTCATGTCTGGTTTTTCCTCTGTAATATTGTCTGTCTTGTGAACTTGTTATGTCCTGTTGCCTTGAGGTTTTGTATATAAGGAGAGTGTTTCACAATAATATAACTCAGTCGTTTCCAATCTGCCTTTGAGTTCACACCCTTACTCGGCGCTGTCACAACAACTTCAATAGTTACAGCAGAAGTAGCACTGATACTGTTCCTAAGCAGAATGTGATATTTCCACAGGAACAATCATTGAATCATCCTCTTTAAAGTATCTTGAAAGACGCGTAAAAACGCATCCGCCATTGAACCCAAAACCGTTATTTATCACTGGATGAATCTAATTTTCCTATATGGTTTACCCACTAGTGCAAAGATAAATCTGTGAGTGTTTCATAAAATTCGGACTATTACTTTTATTTTCAAATTAATAAAAATCTATTAAACAGAAAAAATCAAATTGAATTTTTATTAAAAAATACTGAAGAGAATTAACTAAATATTTCCACGAATATTGTTAATTATAGTATGAATAAAATGCCCATGGGAATTTTCTATATTTTCGGTAATTTTTTTTATATAAATATTTATATATTTATATGTTTTAAAAGTTTGAAAGAATATAGAAAACAGAAAATATGTTTTAGAAAAAATTCCTCCATACAAATACTGTAAATTTATTCACCTCTATAACGATGTATTTGGATTTAAAATGGCTTGATATATAGCGGAGAAAAATCGTTTTGGAGGCCAATAAATATAGTTTTGAGATATCGACGGTCAGAGTTTTTCTATGAAATTCTACGAGAGTATGAAAAAAAGTTAAAAATTATAGCTTTCATTAACAAATATCGTTATTGATACTTATTTAGAACTAGTCTAGATTACTTGAACAACAACTAACTTCCTTACTTAATACAATTTCTACTCATTACTGCAAGCACGGCCTCAAGTCCCCCCCCCCCCCCCCTCCACCCCACATTAGACTACTTTACGATTTTTGGCCCATCTAAATTCAGATCCCACTTTCACATTTCTCTTTCTGGCAGCTAAAGACCTTTTGTGTTTGGACATTATGGAAAGTTAATAAAGTACCTGATATTTGGAAAATAAACAAAATCACTCAAAGTGTAAACAACGTAAAACTGGCACATATACACACTTCAGTGTTCCATTACCATGTGGGGGACTTAAAGATATGTTTGCCAGACGTATGAAGATAACAAAAAAAAAAAACTGGTGTATTTATGCAAAATCAATGCGCAAGACAAACCTACAGAGAGTGCATTATCAGACGACTCAGTTAGAATGACGTAACCATCTAAAAAACACTATATCTTCTTTATGTATAAGAATTCTTGCAAGAAACTTTTTGAGGGCACGTACAACATGTTTGGCTATAGATAGAAGTAATATCTCAATTTTCGGTATCTCAAAGTTTATATGTCCATACCCATAGCGGATGTTCCCCTTAAGTGGCAAGATAGGCCATATCAGTAAGGAATGTTGGTCAAATCAACCGAAAGCATTGGCCCAAATGATTAAAGATAATTCGACATCAAAGAATGCGAAGACAAAAAAAAAAGAAAAAAAAAACAATCGGGAAAGAACAAAGAGGAAAATAAAGCAGCCATCGTTTCCATGACGAAAAGGACAAACCCAAACAGCGTAGATACTTTTAAACTATATATTCATGAAGGTATGTTAGCAGTAATGGACGGGAGTGAGCGAACCACGGTCAAGATATTTCGCGATAGAAGTTGAAACCATAGTGCGGTGATACAAGGAGTATATCCATTGGTGGAACAGTCTCTCACAGGAGACTGGGTTATTTTGAAGGGAATAGGAGGTGAAGAGGTTACCCCTATTTGCATTTGAAACAGTCAAGCGATTTGGTGACAGGTAATTTTGACTTTGCGGTAATAGATTCATTGACTATCGAAGGAGTAGAGGCCCTGTTGGGTAGTAAGGTTGGTGGAACGCCGTTTGTGCCTTGTCCCATTGTAACGGAGAAACCCTTGAAGCATAGTCCTATGACTGAACTCGACAAGGACTACCAGTATCTGTTTTCCAGTTGTGTGACTATTAGGAGTATGACGAAGAAACTGGCTGCTGAAGAAGAAAAAGAAATCCAAAGAGCGATAAAATTGGAGGATTTGTTTTCCCAAGAAAAGGATTCCCTTGATGGTACACAAGAAGAGAACTCCCTATAAAGCCCAAAAGAAGAGGAACGACAGATGAGTGGACAAGAAAACAGAGAAGAAATGGACATGGAAGAAATAGAAAATTCAGCATTAGAAGTAGGAGAAGGGAGTAGGAAAAGGCTGATAGGATTGCAATAGAAGGATGTAATGTTAACAGAGTTATTGTACAGTGTAGTGGATGAGACAGAGACACACCAGTCTCCAACCTGTTACTGACTTAAGGATGGGTTGCTTATGAGGAAGCATAAATATGCCAATATCCCTGGGAATGCCGAATGGGAGATATACCAACAGATATTGATTCCCGCACCGTTGATAAGACAGGTGATCGCCGTAGTGCACCAGACGCGACAAGATAGACAATGGAGAAGCTTATGGAACACTTTTTTTGGCCTGGCATGCTTAAGGACGTGAACCAGCTTTCCCGTTCATGTCACGTATGACAGATGGCTGGAGAGCCAATTGAGTACATTAAGATAACTCCTTATACCTGATAGAAGGGAGAGGAGAACCCTTGAGTAAGGTAATGACGGGCATTGTGGAACCTTTATCAAGGATGAAATAAGGTCATGAATATATGTTAACCTTGATGTGTCCAATGACAAGATACTCAGAAGCCATACCAGTCAGGAACATTGGTGCCAAAATGATCACTTAGAAGTTACTAGACTTTTTTACTAAGTTTGATATTCTGGAAATCGTTCAAAGTGACCGATGAACGAATTTCACGTCAAAACTGTTTAAGAACATAATGAAATTGCTAGATGTGAAACAACAACTGTAAACTGCTTATCATTCGGAGACCCAAGGTGCATTAGCAAGGTTTCATCAAACTCTAAAAAGTATGTTAACAAAGTTCTGCAACGAAACGGGGAATGAATGGGACATCGGTCTACCGTTGATGTTGTTTGAAATACGTAATGCTTATCAAGAAAGCATGGGATGTAGCCCAAAAGGAATGGTATTTAGATGAGAAGTACGACAACCGATTAAAATGTTAGCAGAAAAATGGAAGGACCGAGAGGAAACGGAAGGAGATTATGTCAAGAATTTGAGGAACAGGATTGGCGAGATAAGGAAATTTTCCCTAGAAAACCTTAAAATGAGTCAAGGGAAAACGGAGAAAAGGTTCGATATGAAAAGTAAGGACAGACAGGTTTGGGTAGGACAACAGGTATTTTTTTTTTTTATTTTTTTTTTTTTTTTTTTTTTTTTGCCGATAAGGAGATTTCCACTCTCCAACAAGTTCCAAGGACTATTCAAGATTTTGGAGAATATCAGTGACCTAACCTACGTTACCGAAAACCAAGGAAGATGGAAAAGTCAAAATAAAGGACAAGTTTACCTACTAAAACACTACTTGATGCAGACCTTACCATCCACGGAAGACGACGACGAATATGAGGTAGGGGATGTATGAAAAGTGAATAATTCGTTATCATTCGGAACTTGGAAGCGAAATTAGTTCATTTGAACCAGGAGCAACAAGAGGAATTAAGCCAATTAATTAGAAATTTCCCTGAAATTGTCTCGGGCCTCCCAAAATGAACCAACCTGACGAAGCATAAAATACACCTCAAAACAACGGAAAGACCATTCAAACAACGCACTTATCGACTGTTGCCGTATCACCAAGAAATCACGGGAAAAGAAGTGGACTATTTGTTACAAAACAGATTAGCCGAACAAAGTTCTAGTCCTTACAATTCTTCATGCTTGCTTGTGAAAAAACCGGACGGATCTTTCAGGATGTATATAGATAACCGAAAGGTAAATTTGATGTGTGGCCAATTGCCGCTCATCGACCAACTACTCGACAATATCAGACAAGCGAGGTTTGTCTCTAAGATCAACTGGTTAAAGGGCTATTATCAAATTCCTCTGGACAACAACGCAAGATTATTATCAGCTTTTATAACCCCATTTGGATTATATTAATACACCGTCAGGCCATTTGGTATAATGAACGTCCCTGCCACTTTTCAATGATTGATGGATAACCTTCTGGGATCGATAGAAGGAGTAGGCACATATATCGATGATATTGTGGTATATTCATCGACCTGGGAAGAACATCTCCGAATTCTGAAGAAGGTATTTCAAAAGCTGCGAGGAGCACATCTGACGATTAACCTGGAAAAGAGCAAATTTGGGAAGGTAACAGTTCGGTACTTGGTATTTGAAGTAAGAAAAGGACTAATTGCCCTGGTAGCCGCTAACATCGAAGCAATATGGAAAGCATTACCCACTACAACGAGGAAGCAGTTACGTTTTTTAGGGATGGCAGGATTATACCGACGCTTTTGGCTGAACTTTTTGGCTATAATAGCTTCCTTGACGGATTTGACTCGTCCCAAGAAAAAATTTGTATGGACCAGCAAGTGTCAGGAATCCTTCGATATGATAAAGGTCATATCAAATTCGAAATGGATGTCCAGAAATGGGATTGGAGCTGTCTTATTACAAGAAGACGAAGAAGGAATTCTTCCCCCTGTTTGTTTTATGTCGTCAAAGCTGAAGAAACCTCAGCAAGTCTACTCAAGAGTTTAAAAGTAACTGCTAGAGTTAGTCGCAGCAATAAATAGCTTGAGGTCTATGTGAATCGACCAAAGAATAAAGATATTACAGTGTATTTGGATCATAATCCTTTAACTTTTGTTAATATGATGAAAAATAATAATCAAAGTTCAACTAGGTGGTCATTATGTTTTCAACCGTATTATATTAATATAAAGCATATATCAGGTAAAGATAACGTAGTTACAGATTATTTATCTTGGGCTGAATCGATGGATTCAGACCGGGAATAAATAAAGTTTTATGGGGGGAGCTATCTTACGAAGCTGGTCTAGTCTAGAGTAATAAGTTATTCAGGTATTTTATTTATGTTTTTATATGTGGATTGAAGATAAATTTATAAGTTTTGTATGTAAATTATGTAAGACTTTCGTCGTTAATTTCAGTGTATTCTTCATTCAAGTCAGTATATGTAAATTTACGTTATTTTTAAGAATTATCTTTTTATTTCACATATTTTGTTACAAAGTCTCACGTAACTGTTTAATAGTGTTATATGATCCATATTAGATATGAACAAGGGCTTATATAAAACTTTTTATATTTTTATGAGGTATTGCATTATGTTTGTGTGAAAATATGCAATTCTTATATTTGCCACGTGTTTTGGAGGGTTCTCAAAAACCTCTTGTGTTAGATTTCATCTTTCTTTTTATTTCCTGGGACAAAGGTGTTTGAAACAGCTAAGAGAGAGTTGTCCTACAATGAGGTTGATTCTCCTGTTAGCTACGTGATAGTTGATCACTCTGGCGTCGCTAGAAGCCGGCCCAAAAGCCACGTGAATTATCTATTAGAATATTCTAGAAGTAACTAAGTCATATATATGGGCCGCTCAGGGATGCATAGCAGCAGAATAGAACCAGCCTGTCCAGTGAACGAGCCAAAGTTCTTCCATCTCTCTCTCTAGTACCTATAGTGTGTCCTCTCCAAAAGGATTTAGTGCCCCATCGTAAATCGTCCGTTGAAACGTTACGAAAGGCGTTAAAGGTGATTTAGAATTTATTGTGTTGTGGTGAGTTTTGGCATTGTATAAATCATTGTAACTGGCCCAGTGAGATTTATGAACATACGTAAAGTTAGTAAGTTTATCAATTAAATCATGAAAGTTTAACAGTTCAAGCATTAGAATGTAATTCTTACTTTCTTATTAGGCTAAGGTTTTACTCAGATTAATTGCAAGTCAAGTGATTGTATAATTTTCAGAGCGTAAGATTTTTTCCTTATTCTAAGTTTTGCTCAGAGTTAATATTTGAGTAAATTTTTTTTTATGTAAATTCTTTCCAAGTGTTGTAATTTATATAAAACATATTTATCTTTGTATAGAGTGTATTATTCCAATCACCAGTGATTATTTCAGTATTCGCTCGTACCCCTGTTGAAAAATCAAGAGGTGATTTTAAATAATTCTTAAGAATAATTACCCAGTTTTTTTTAGTGTACTCAAGAGACCTTTAGATATTCATTATTTTTATATATTACAGTCTAGGAGGTATATAACTGTCTCAGAGCTCGACTAGTAATACTTTCAAGTATAAAAGAGTTAATGTAAAAACAAACAGGTGAGTTTTGAACTTGAGATGTAGCGTAGCTTGCCAGCCGTAATATATATAATATTACATTTTGGTTCCTAGACCACGGAACCATAGTATAGAATATATATATATATATATATACATATATATATATATATATATATATATATATATATATATATATATATATATATATATATATATGTGGATTTTGTGCATATTACATTACATTTATGATGAAGAGACAGTATCTTCGTTGCGTCCAAAAATCGAAGACAGCATTTCTCCGGACACAGTGTCCTCCAGATAGTTTTCAGTAAAACGACCTGTACGTTCCTGCATTTTTTATTTGGCTTCGACACGTAGTTCGAATCACTCCTTGACTCTTCATGAGGACTACGTGGGTTGATTGATAGAACTATACTATAATATAAAGGCTTTGGTGGTGAAATTTTAAGATAGAGAAAATATTTGGAAGCTTTGATATTAATCTCATTTCTCACCAATTCATCTAAATTTGTCTGATTTAGAAGGATATAACACTGATACATTAACGTCAATTAAATCTAATGTTAATTTTCCTTCCTCTTCTACTGGACTAAATTGAAATTGTCTGTCTGTGAAAATTTTGACAGTTAGTAAAACATCATTATCAAAGGCAAGAAGTTTTGTAAATTATGTTGTTGTAGACATCAGTATGGTGTTACTGAACTAGCAGATAAATCAGATCGAAAGATCAGCGGTAGTTAAAGAAGTAACTCCAGTCATCATAGTGAGGACGTGAAGAGGAAAAAGTCACACCTAAGTCTTTTTAATGACTCAGCACAGATGAATGTTTTTGAAGTGCAGGGCATATTGTCATCAGAAAGACATGTTAATAATAGGGAGAGTAATATATTTTCGAGAAAAGTAAATGCAGTTATGATGTTATATTAAAAACTCTCTTAAGGACACTTCGATTTCTGGATACCATGAAGAGATTATCTATTCATTATAAACGTAAAGTATCTTACTATGTTCTGTATTTCGAGGTGGCGAGGCATGAACAATCTGGATAGAAGTGCAAAACATGCTTCACTGGAGAGAGATGTTAGAGCCAATAGACTTCAAGCTGGAGTGAAGAAAATGCCATTTCAGATGAAATGAAATCAGGGAACAACGTAGTCTTCAAATACAGAATTTATCTCCATGACCAGCAAAACTTTACCAGTTAGGACTACCCCTACAAGGTTGGTTTCTTATGAGCAACCAGGCGAAAATCTACCACCATCACCAATCCACAGTGGCCAGCGTGGTGATGAAGCTGACCAAACTAAAATATGAATCTGTTATGTATTGTTGTAATAATGTACTGTATTACCTCAAATGTTACGTGTATTGCGCAACATTGCATCATATTGTTTTGATAAAACATGTTTAAGAATGTATATAACTGAAATGATGTATTTTGGTATTAGGGTTCAAGCAATTATTGATTACCTCAAAGGTAGGATGGGATTCTTTATACTTTTGTACTGGAGTAGGATTTAAGTCTTTGAGAGCTCTTATGTTTTGCCTTGTTAGATATGTTTATGAGACGCTCGACGCTTAGATGGGAGTTGGTTGTTAGCAGAGTCACAGAGCAATGTAGTCACTAGTCCATTAAATGTATTTTAAGAATACCAACGTATCATTAAACCCCACCGAGAAAAATTGGCGACATCAGAAGGAATCAATTCATGGATAATTACTAATTCTTCACTCATTTCAGGTGAGTAATAAGCTAAAATCATCAGATATCTTACAACCAACGTTATAGAATCGACATGTCTGAGTGCTTGTCTTGCAGTGGACTAAAATGAAGAAAACCTAAAAACACTAGAATATATTGAATGTTTTAGAACATGAAATATATGATAAAAAATATTGCAATATGCATTTCAGTAATAATTAATTTAAAAAATTCCAATAATCTCTCTCTCTCTCTCTCTCTCTCTCTCTCTCTCTCTCTCTCTCTCTCTCTCTCTGAAATATAGTTAATAGGAGTGGAATTTAATTGTTTTTATTTTATCATATGATTGAATAAAAGTCTATTATATCAATTTGAAAATTATGAAATAAAATCTCCTTTGAAACCTATGATGATCTGATGAATTGCTAATTTATTAATGGAAAATGAAATGCTTTTACAGGAACTACGTTTAAAATATTACTCATTTTCATTAAAAAATAAGGAATTTATAAGTATAACTTACATTTTATATAAATTTCAATTTCATTATTTCATAACTTGAACTAAAGTTTTATCTAACAGAAAATATTAAAGCATATGATAAAATATGAACAATTAAATTTACAACATTCAGTAGCGGATTACCCAACAGGCTAACTAGGCTAAGCCTAAGGCCCCCATGCCCTGGGGTCCCGCCCTTGTAATACAGATTATAATAAAAATGTCATAACTGCAATGAGCCAGAGCCCAGGAGGGAAACTAGAAGCCAGGTTTGTGAAAATTTAATTCAAAGTCAATGTTTAAAGGAGAAATGGCATATCAAGAAGTGATCGTGGTGTATGAAGAATTTTTTCAAGAGACAAAGATAAGGTTAAAAGTGGATTCAATGACGGGGAAAATGCATCATTATAATTACATGCCATGGAAAAGGTGATATAAACAAACGATCATTATTTTTGGTGGGATAAACCGAGAAAAAGGCAGAATTTTATTTTCTTTCAGTCAGGTTCATAAAAAAAAAGTAGGCTATTGTACTGTAGGTGTGTACTAGAACGTATCATATATGTGATATTATTCTTGGGTGAGAGGGTTAGGACTCAGAGGTCAAAATAAAAAACATTGGATCTAAGGAAAGGGTATTTTTTTTTTTTTTTTTTTTTTTTTTTTAGAATTCTGTAATCATCGAATGAGTAAGACTTTTTAAGCATCTGATTTAGAAAGATTTGGCAGCTATGGACGGGGTCTCGTTTCATATATATCTCACACAATATATGAGGAGTTCATTGTAGACATAACTGCTGAAGTGAAGACTGCAAAATGCTTTGGAATTACTGTTGATTCAACAAATGATTTGCAATATTCTTATCAGCTAACATTCATATCGAGATATGATGATACCAATAAGTATGTCACTCAAGAAAGGTTTTTCAAATTCATTTCAATAACTAGAAAACAATCTGGCTAGTGTCAAAGTAGAATACTTGTCCAACTATGGATTCTCTGATGAACTGCCGATCACAAAGTTACAATAATGCTAGTGATATGTCAGGGAAATATAATGGAGTTTAAGCAGTCATCCGTGAATGAACAAGTTGTTGAGTTGAAACTGTTTCTTTCTATGGTATTGTTAAAAAAGGAGACAAGTTTCTGTCTGGTTCCACATGTCATTGGAAGTCGTTAACTGGCGCACTTGCAAAAAGTTCAGAGGGTTCAAGTAAAAGTCCTTTGTTAAAATCTTTGACAGAGACCCGTTGGTCAGTAAGGAATGATGTATTGAAATTGCTAAAACTGAAAAACTTGATGCTTATTACAATTTTCGAAACTCTTCATGAGGATGCTGATCAAAGTAAGGACACACAAGATGAGGCAGAGCAATTTGCAGCCCATTTATGCAAGTTATGAATCACATTTGCGTTTTTTTTTCGAATATACTGTATACTAAAACGAGTTGACAAAGTTCATCTCATTTTACAAGCTGAGAGACTATGCTTGAAGGCTATTATCAATACCGTGAAATCGCTTTTGGAATAATTCAAAAGTATTTGCACTAACTTTTATGAATATGAAAATAAAGTTTAACTTATCTTCTCAAAGTTATTGGATGATGCACTCTCCAGTTTACCGTTGTGAAGCAAAGTGTAGTCGTACTCGTCAGAAGCATTTCACAGAAACTGAGATAAATAATTCAAATGAATTTAATTCCACACCTAGAGAAATCTTTTATTCCCACACTTTCTAAATTATCGTGACAGTCTAATCACTGAGATAGGCAGACGCTCCACTGCCTATTCACAAGTTCTTTCATGGTAACTTTTCCTTTCTTTTTTGATATAGTAATGAGGACCTAAACAGTATCAAAGAAGGTGCTAGAATCCTTATGGTATAGGATAAAGGAGACTTGGAAATGGATTTGGATAAAGAAATTATTTATTTCCATGAAAATTGGTCCCTCAAAATTGATGACCCTTATCATAACAATGTTCGAAATATTAAAAAAAAAAAAAAAAAAGAACTTGCAGTGCCCTTACAGTCTTATCCAAATGTTTCTATTTCTCTATGTATCAGTCTTACACAGTCAGGCAGTGTTTGCAAGGGAGAATGATCAATCTCAAAATTATATTACATAAAAATTGGGAAAAGGATCCACCTTAGCCGGTTGAATTTGATAAGCACCGAGTATGAGCTGGCAAAACTTTATTTGTAAAAATCATTGATAAATTTGCTTATGAATCATGAGTTTCTGAATAAACATTGATATACTATTTTTTATGTGCATCATATAATATTTGATTAATCTGTTAAGTACTGATACTCTCAAAATAAGAATAATCAACCTAATCTTTATTATTGTGTATTGCTCTAATTTCCTCTGTATTGATTTGTATTTAGAATTGCTCATATTAGAAAAAAAAAATGCTAATTTGCCTTGTTTCACTCTTGTGACAGGGCCCCTTCGGCATCCATAGCCTAAGGGCCCCAAAGGGTCTTAATCTGGCATTGAAAACATATCTCTCTTCATCCAAAACTTTGTCAAACGCACATGGTTCCCGCCAAACACGATGTTTATCCCCATATCAGGACAACAGACCCAATATTTGCCATATTCAGGCATTTGACATCAGATTGTTTGGAAGACGCTTAACAAATGTTCAATGAAATGGAAAAAAACGGCCTTTGCCAAAAGGTCTCAAGCTCCTGGTCGTCACTCTTACACATCTTTTTGAAGAAAAAATGGATCTCTGCATTCGTGTGGTGATTACAGGTGCTTTAACTTGAACACAGAACCCGATTACTAACCCCTCTCAAACATCGCCAATGTAACCTACTACTTGCAAAAAGCGAAGTTTTCTCCATGCTCGACCTCCTGAAGGGGTATTATCAGGTACCCACGAACCCAGAAGACATCCCCAAGACCACCATCAACACCCCCTTCGGTACATACACCTTCATTTAATCTGTTTTTATCTTCGTAATGCTGGGGCCACTTTTCAATGTCTCATGGTTTGACATCTTAGGGGACCTCCCATTCTGTGTATGTTACGTGGACAACCTACTTATGTTCTCTTCCTCGAAATAGGAACACCTCCATTATCTACGTATTGCGGTGAACTGCCTACAACAGACCAACTTTGTAGTCGGGTACGACAACTGTACCTTTGGTACCAATGAAGTATTGTTCTTATCACTCCTAAAGGAGTTCACCACCTTGTTGAGAAGGCAGTAGCCGCTCAAAACTTCCCCACGCCCTCGACCGTAAAAGCACTGCAAGAATTATCGATCACGATGAGCTATTATTACCGTTTCATGCCAGCCATTGCCGCAACTCTTGCCTCTTTCTATACCTCTCTCAAGGGTAAGCCAAAAAACCTGAAGTGGGGTCACCTTCAAGATGTAGCCTTCTGCAAAGAAAAGAAAACCCTATCAACCACTACTTCTATCACTTTTCCCGTGCCATATGACATCTCTCCACCGATGCCAGCAAATTTGTTATTAGGGCAGTACTCGAGCCGGTGGTTAACAGCCCGTTGGCTTTCATCAGTAGAAAATTGTTCAAGGCTGAATCCGGCTACTCTACCTTCAACAGCGAATTGCTGGCGGCGCAATTAGCTGTCTGTCACTTTCACCACTTCTTGGAAGGTACGCCCTTTGTCATTCGCATGGACCACATGCCTCTGGTGCACTCCTTCACTCGTCAGTCCTGGGCCTGGTCCACCCATCAATTTCTCTCTTCTGTGGCTAAATACAATTACACTCTTCAACATGTCCCTGGGAAAATAAATGCCCTGTCAAGAAACACATTTGCCGCCATTCACCTGGGATTGGATTACAATGCCTTGTCAGAGGCCCAACAAAATGATCTCGGGTACATCTTGCACCTCCCTCAGTTGGGGAGGGGGCCCTCTCATACGACTCAAACGCCACCCTCCTCAGTGACGTCAGAACTGGTAAAACTAAACCCTAGATACCTGCTCTCATGAGTCAACAGGTGTTTAATCTCATTCATGGCCTTTCACATCCCTTCTGCCTTCCTGCTGCAAAGTTACTGAAGACAAAGTTCATATGGCATAGCATCATTAAGGATGCTAAGGATTGGGTCCACGCATGTACATCATGCTAACCTCGAGAGTACATCGACGCACGATTCCTCAACCTCGGCAACACTTTTCCCACATTTACGTCGGTGTTGTAGGTTCCCTACCCATATCACAAGGACATTGTTACTTGTTTAACATCATTGACCCCTTCTCTTATTATCCTGAAGGCATTCCCATGGAAACTACAACGTCTACCTCGTGAACATTTGCCTTACTCTCAGAATGGATAACAAGATTTGGTATCTTTGAGTATGCTACTTCTAACAGGGGTACCACTTTCAACTCTCAATTGTGGACATCATAAGTGAATCTCCTGGGAATCATCCTACATCAGAGAGCCGCATGCAACCGTGCTGCCAACAGAATGGTTGAAAGTTTTCACCTTACCTTCAAAG
>NC_090755.1:46083697-46111197 GCF_036898095.1 Palaemon carinicauda | reverse complement strand
GAAAGAGGGAAAAAATGCAAAGTAACAAATATAGAACCCTTCATTTTCACTCAAAATAAATTCTGATTTAGTTTATTATTTTCAACAAAGCTATTCTTAAAACCTTTTTGAAAGTATATTATTATATGATGATGGCTCCCGGGTGTGGCCATCAAAAATATTTTATATAATGGCTCGTGCCTGGGAACCAAACATATAATAAAACATATATATTACGACTGGAAAGCTATACAACATCTCGAATTCCAAACACACCTCTTTGCTTTTACATTAAATCTGTTATACTTGGAAAATATTGATAACTGAATCTCTGAGACAATTATACAACTCCCAGACAGCAATATATAAAGCATTGAATATCCAAAGGCCTCTTAAGTACATTCAAAACAAAACTGCATAATTGTTATTGTGAATATTAAAGTAACTCTAACTTCGGTTCATAACCGGATATGAGCTTATATGAATTAAACATGGGTGATTGAAATAATACACTCTTTACAGAAATAAATATATACCATATAAATTACAACACTGAAAAGAATTTACATAAAGCAAATAAATCACTCGAAAATATTAAGTCTGAACAAAACTTCGAATAAGACATAAATGTTACGATCTGAAAATGATATAATCACTTGTCTTTAAATATTAAATCTGAATAAACCTTAGACTAAGACAAAAGAATTACTTACAAAAAATTATACAATCAATTGTTTCACTTGATATTAAATCTGAATACAATATTCAAGTTTGATACTTATTGAAAATAGATAACTAGATCACAAGACAAGAACCTATCACCTTCCTACAGGGTCATTTACAAAAACTCTAAGAGAATTTCTGTAAGTACTAACCACGTTTACAAAACCTGTCACACCAAAAATTCAATAATTCACTGGACATTTTTAAAATAATACACTGAGTTGCATGCGAGAGTGAAAGAGAGGTGGAGACGGCTGTGTCCCAAGGCTGGAATTCTCTATCTATCTATGCAACCCTATGGTTGCCTTTATATATGAAACTCAGCTGCTTCCAGAAACTTCCAGGATAGCAAGTTTTGGAAGCGTGGGGGCTGGGTTAAGGCGTCAGAGTTACCAAGAATAGCTCTCTGGAACACGTATCCACACAATACGAGACAAACTATCTCAGTCAGATAGTTCCACCCACCCTTTGTCCCCAAAATAGAAAAAAAAAATAAGATCCATTAGTAGTTTTTTCGAGAATTTTCCAAAGCATATGGCATTGTGTATTCTCTCACAAACATGACGCAATACCTCATAAAAATGTAAAAGAACATTACATAATCCCTTGCTCCTATCTTGTATGGTCACATAACACTCTGAAACATATTACGTAAGACTTCGTAACAAAAATACTTGAAATAAAATGTTATTTCTTAAAAATAACGTAAATTTACCTATTCTGACTTGAATAATGAATACAATGAAATTAACGGCAAAAGTCTTATGCAATTTACATAATAAACTTAAATCTACACGAGAGGAACTCATTTTAAAAGCTGTCTAGCTTCTCTCTAATGTGTCTGTAGACAGGATTAAGCTTGATATAATAGAAGGATTTAGATGAAATTTTCACTACATATAGATCTTGGGTCATGGACGACCTCATTAAAGTTTGGAGATGATCCGGATCCGGATCTGGATTCTAGTTAGTGTATTTTCCCAAATGTCTCTCTAAGGACAGGAATATGTTGAAAATATTTGACGGATTTTGCCGAAATTTATGCTATAGATTGATCCTAAGTCATGGAAGATCCCATTGAATTTTGGAGATGATCCGGATTAGGATTCCAGTTAGTTTATTTAGTTTCCAGTGTGTCTATCGGTGGACAGGCTTATGCCAGAACTCTATAACTGGATTTCGACAAAATTTTCACTATAGATAGATCTTTGGTCATAGACGACCCCATTAAATTTTGGAGATGATCTGGATCCGGATTTGGATTCTAGATCCGAATTTTAAGTTTTTGCCCTTCTAAAGATAATGTCTTACATCAAGAACGAGTCCATTAACATTTGGAGATGACCTGGTACTGGATCCGGAGTCTGGATCAGATACAAATCAAATGTCTTTCTTTTGCGTCAACATCACCCTTAGGTGGGGCTTGAGAATTTTCTGATTGCTCCTGTTATTATTATTATTATTATTATTATTATTATTATTATTATTACTACTACTAGCCAAGCTCTAATCCTGATTGGAAAATGGCTCCAACATGGAAATGAAATCAATGAGGCTAGAAAATAAGAAATTACCAATTAAATCATGTATAAATAATGAATAAGAAATATAATAGATTTCTAGATCAATAACAACGTTGAAATAGACCAGCCATAGAACGAGACTTAGGTCTACCAATTGAATAGAAATAATGTACAAAATAGTTTTAACTTCTGATCAAGAAAAAATATATCAGAAAACACCAAAAACCCAGAGCCCTACATAGAGTGTAGACGACTGATTTCATGACGTCATCTTGCGTCTCTCCCGATCCGTTATAGTAAAGACTCAACACTCCAATATCTATTTCTATGTCAACTTAAGGTCGCTATTATCCTTTAAGATGTTAATCAAAATACACCTGATAGTTTATAATTCTATTACAGTTATAACTAGAGGGGCACTCAGTAGAGCGCAGACCTCTGCCACGGCAGCTTATTTCTCAACCTTTTCCTCAACCTTGACTAATGACCTAGGATCACTTCCATGTATCAACATAACAATTAATCCCAGAAAGTATCAATACTCTAAGAGTAAAATTGTGTCCAAAAAGTTGTCCAAACACAAACGACCTTTTCCTTGACCTTGACCTTGACTTTTGGCCCTGGACTTTAAAATTGAATAATTTCTACGTTTCAACATAAAAAGTAATCCCTGAAAGTTTCACTACTCTATGAGTTGAATTGAGGTCAGGAAGTTGTTTACATGCAATCAAAAAAACAAAAAAACAGAAAAACAACGGCGAAAGCATAACCTCCCTTGCAACTTCGTTGGTGGAGGGAATTGTAATCATGAAATAGGTTTTCAACATTATATTGTTACTTATTTTTATTACGGTAGTCCTCATCATCATAATCTTACAAACTAATTGACATTTTATTTTTTTCTTACAAATATTCTCTTGTCTTTTTTGTTGTATAAATGTGTAAACAACTATGTGTAAACAACTAGTGAATAAAAAATGAGCCGATTATTCATGACGTCATTGGTAAGAAGAAATCTATATATTTTTTGCCTAAGTGTTCGGCAAGTGCATTAGCATTCTAAATAGATTGTTCTTGTTCCTCAAGCTATTTTCACTTCCTTTAAAGATTTTCTTCAACCCACAATTAACCAAAACATCTATTATTGCAATAAGCCAGGCAGTTTGCTTTATATTTGAAAGATTATATATATATATATATATATATATATATATATATATATATATATATATATATATATATATATATATACACTGTATATACACATATTTATGTATATATATATATATATATATATATATATATATATATATATATATATATATATATATATATACACATATATATATATATAAATATATATATATATATATATATATATATATATATATATATATATATATATATATATATATATATATATATATATATATATATATATACATCTATTCAAATAAGCCATATATATTTTTGATATATTAATGTCTGGATTCTCTTAACGACCTCGGGATCAGAGCCCCAGGCGAAATCACACAAAGACAAGAGCTTGGCTCCGGCCGGGAATCGAACCCTGGTCGGCAAGCTTATATAGACAGTGACTAACCCATTCGGCCACGAATGGGTTAGTCACTGTCTATATAAGCTTGCCGACCAGGGTTCGATTCCCTTCCGGAGCCAAGCTCTTGTCTTTGTGTGATTTCGCCTGGGGCTCTGATCCCGAGGTCGTTAAGAGAATCCAGACATTAATATATCAAAAATATATATGGCTTATTTGAATATGAAAAACACGTAAAAATGTGCAAAATTCATCATATACATCTATGTATATATATATATATATATATATATATATATATATATATATATGTATATATATATATATATATATATATATATATATATATATATATATATATATATATATATATATATATATATATATATTAATGTGTGTATACATATATATTTATATATATATATATATATATATATATATATATATATATATATATACATATATACATATATATATTAATGTGTGTATACATATATATATATATATATATATATATATATATATATATATATATATAAATATATATATATATATATATATATATATATATATATATATATATATATATACATACATATATATATATTTATATACATATATATATATATATATATATATATATATATATATATATATGAATATATATATATATATATATATATATATATATATATATATATACGTATGTATATATAAACATATTTACATATATATATATATATATATATATATATATATATATATATATATATATATATATATATATATATGTATATATATGTACATATTTATGTATATATATATTTATATATACAGAAATATTTGTACTGTATATATATATATATATATATATATATATATATATATATATATATATATATATATATATATATATATATGTATATATATATATATATATATATAAATATATATGTATATATATATATATATATATATATATATATATATATATATATATACTTATGAAAATTATACAATCACTTGTATGAGTGTAGTTGGAAAAGTGTATGGTAGAGTACTGATTAATAGGATTAAGGATAAAACAGAGAATGTAATCTTAGAAATACAGGGTGGTTTTAGAAGAGGTAGGGGTTGTATGGATCAGATTTTTTACAGTTAGACAGATATGCGAGAAATATTTAGCAAAAGGTAAGGAGGTGTATGTTGTGTTTATGGATCTGGAGAAAACATATGATAGAGTTGATAGGGAAGCAATGTGAAATGTGATGAGGTTATGTGTAGTTGGTGGAAGGTTGTTGCAAGTAGTGAAAAGTTTCTACAAAGGTAGTAATGCATGTGTTAGGATAGGAAATGAAATGAGCGATTGGTTTGCTGTGAGAGTGGGGCTGAGACAGGGATGTGTGATGTCGCCGTGGTTGTTTAACTTGTATTTTGATGGAGTGGTGAGAGAGGTGAATGCTCGAGTGCTTGGACAAAGATTGAAACTGGTAGACAAAAATGACCATGAATGGGAGGTAAATTGGGTGTTGTTTGCAGGTGATACTGTATTGGTTGCAGAAGCGCAAGAGAAGCTTGACCGATTAGTGACAGAATTTGGAATGGTGTGTGAGAGAAGGAAGTTGAGAGTTAATGTGGGTAAGATTAAGGTTTTGAGATGTACGAGAGGGGAAGGTGGTGCGAGGTTGAATGTCATGTTGAATAGAGTTACTTGAGGAGGTGGATCAGTTTAAGTACTTGTGGTCTGTTGTTGCAGCAAATGGTGGAGTAGAAGCAGATGTACGTCAGAGAGTGAATGAAGAATGCAAAGTGTTGGGGGCAGTTAAGGGAGTAGTAAAAAATAGAGGGTTGGGCATGAATGTAAAGAGAGTTCTGTATGAGAAAGTGATTGTACCAACTGTGATGGATGGATCGTAGTTGTGGGGAATGAAAGTGACGGAGAGAATGGAAAATGGCTGTCTTCTAAAGAAGGTGATGAATGCAGGAGTTGATGGGAGAAGTACAAGAGGAAGGCCAAGGTTTGGGTGGATGGATGGAGTGAAGAAAGCTCTGGGTGTTAGGAGGATAGATGTAAGAGAGGCAAGAGAGGGTGCTAGAAATAGGCATGAATGGCAAGTGATTGTGACGCAGTTCCGGTACGCCCTGCTGCTTCCTACGGTGCCTTAGATGACCGCGGAGGTAGCAGCAGTAGGGGATTCAGCATTATGAAACTTCCTCTGTGGTTGACAACGGGGGAGGGTGGGCTGTGGCACCCTAGCAGTACCAGTCCCTTGTCAGGCTGGGAGGAACCTAGAGAGGAGAGGTCCCCTTTTTGTTTCATCTGTTTGATATCGGCTACCCCCAAAATTGGGGGAAGTGTCTTGGTTTATGTATATATATATATATATATATATATATATATATATATATATATATATATACTATGGTCTTTTGTCTGAAAACCAAACATATATATATATATTGCGGCTGGCAAGCTATAAAACCTCTCTAGTTCCGAAATTACCTGTTTGTTTTGACATCAAATCTGTTACACTTGAAAATATTAATACCCAAGCTCTAAGACAGTTATATAACTCCCAGACGGCAAAATATAAAACACAGAATACCCAAAGGTCTCTTAAGTACACTTAAAACCAAACTGGTAACTATTATTACGATCTATTCAAAGCAATTCTCACTTCGATTCTTTAATAGTGGTATGAGCGAATACTAATTTAAACACTGGTGATTAAAATAATAGACTCTTTACAAAAATAAATATATTCTATATAAATCACAACACTTTGAAAATAATTTACATAAAACAAATAGGTCACTCGAAATATTTAAATCTGAACAAAACTTTGATTAAGACAAAACTGTTACAATCTGAAATTTTTTTAATCACTTGACTTTAAATATTATATCTGAATAAACCTTAGACTAAGTCAAAAGAAATAATACCTATGAAAATTAAACAATCAGTTGTTTCACTTGAAATATTGAATCTGACTAAAACCTTAGACTGAGAAAAAAGAAAATATACTTATGAAAATCATACAATCACATGTTTCATTTGAAATAAAATTTTACACACTCTCTAATTAGCCTTAACACTCAATGGATATAGTTAACCAGATAACGATACAAATACCTTTCTTGTTACTACAGGCCCAGTTACAAAAGCTCTAAGAGAATTTTTATAAATAATCACTATGTTTACAATAACCTGTCACACCAAAACTTTGAATTTTCCCTGAACACTTTTAAAATAATACACTGGGCAGAGAGAGAGAGAGAGAGAGAGAGAGAGAGAGAGAGAGAGAGAGAGAGAGAGAGAGAGAGAGGGTGGGGGGGGAGATGGCTATGGCTTTACGCTGGAATTCTCTATCTGATCTATGCAACCCTGGGGTCGCATTTATATGAAACTTAGCTACTTCCAAAATATTCCTCGTTCGAGCGAGATCTGGAAGCGTGAGGGGTTAGCCTAAGGACGTCAGAGTTATCAACTAGATAAAAAATGTCAAGAGACAAACTGGGGTTTCAGGCAACTCTCATGGACGCTTACCCTCGCAACAGGGAGACAAACTCTTCAAGTTAACACCGCCCACCTTGTCTCATCGAAATAAAAAAAAAAAAAAGATCCATCACTAGGTTTTTTGGGAATGTTCCAAATCACAAAGCATATAAGAATTGTATATTTTCTCTCAAACATGACGCATTACCTCATAAAAATAAAAATAAAACACTACATAAGCCCTTGTTCCTATCTCGTATGAATCACAAAAAACTCTCAAACAGTTTACATTAGACTTTGTAGAAAAAATACGTGAAATAAGAATTTGGTTCTTAAAAATAACATAAATTTACCTATACTAATTTGAATAATGAATACAATGAAATTAACGACGATAGTCTTGCGTAGTTTACATAATAATCTTATATCTACACGAGAGGAATTCATCTTAAGAGCTGGCTAACCTCTTCAATGAAAAAATTAAAACATAAATAAAGTCATTAATAAACTACTGTATTTACTCTACGCTACACCAGCTTCATAAGAATATATATACTGTATATGTATGTATGTTTGTCTATATGAATATGAATCACCTACATATAAATATAATGTGGTCATTAATCAATGCAACAGGATTGCTTTCATTGGGAGCAGCAATCTCTAATGATTTTGCATATGGATGTTCAACAACAATTCGTTTCGTAGGAGATCCTCTAGTTTGTTACCTATCTTTTCAATGGAGGTTTGTGGATTACATATTTTGAATTGGTGAACATAAAGCTCATTGGACCTGCAGATAACTTGATTTTTTATGGCCATCAGCTCTTCCCGGCTCGTATTGATCCACATTAAAATGATCTCCGATGTGGAATAAATTATCATTGACTATACAAATTATCAATTGATGAATTATGAATATAAATGTTAATGGTATGATATCAGTTGCTGTATAAATGAAAATCCTCAATAGAATTTTCTTTTCACTTTTATTTCCCATTGTCGTCTCTCACGTGGGTTTCTATGGAATTGTACATCATTTTACCTTTAACAAACTGTACTGTACATCCAACTGCTTAACAACATACCATAACCTGTGTAAATTAGAAAATCCTTCAAAATTACGTAATCATGTTTTGGCAACATACAAGTGAAAGCTATTTTCTATAAGAAAGTAGAAAACAAGATCAGGAAATATTATCAATTATGTAATCATATCACTATCCTGAAGTTTTTAGTTATATTAGAATAAATCACCTTTACAAGAAACTATATAAAAAAAATTCATTTTAACGTAGAATAGCATCCATTGATCATTTTCACGTCCCTTAAATTTGCTTATAAATGCCAGAGTCAAGTTACAGAACAATTTACTAGAGACAGGATATATTCACAGGATAATGCCTGGAGGCTGACCATATATATATATATATATATATATATATATATATATATATATATATATATATATATATATATATATATATATACTGTATATATATATATATATATATATATATATATACATATATATATATATACTGTATATATATATGTATATATATATATATATATATATATATATATATATATATATATATGTATATATATATATATATATATATATATATATATATATATATATATATATATATATATATATATATATATATATATATGATCAGTGCCCAAGCCTTCTCTTCATCTACCTAGTACAAGGGATGGCCAGATGGCCAGGCAATGGGTGCTAAGGAATCAGCGTATAAACCTAGAGTCCCAGAGGCTCCCCCAGACACCCCATCCCTAACTCACAGTTATGATGAGGTTACAGACACTACCAGAAAGTATGGAGATTAAGTGAGTCTAAAACTCTTCTGTATCAGATCGCCAGGCAAGGAAGCTTCCAACATACTACCACAATGTTAAAATTATCATTAGGACTCATTCCTTTTATTTCATCAGGAGACTGTTACCTCTTTCCGTCCTCATTCAATTCCCCCTTATGTCCTTCCTTCATTTCATTATCATAAACACCCAAGATTGCACTTAAGTCGAAGTGTTGCCCACTCTTATATTTTAAGGTGAAATGTCCCTCTGGCTTTGCATGAAAACCTCCTCCATCTTGAGATTCTCAAAGACGTTATTCTCAGTTTCTTCTCTTAACTGTTTATTGTATTTATCTTGACGTTTTGCAACTCATGAGGACAAAATAATCTTTTTTAAGTTGCATCATTTATTGTTTTATGTCTCCTACTATAGTTTTACATAGTCTTCATATTCATTATTTGCTGTTTGCACAAATTTATATTAAAAACTTTATCAGTTCTAACAATTCATACTGAATTCCATTCAGTCATTTCGCAGCGCTGCCAAAACACTAATTTCCGAGATCATGAAACTGTTAAAAATCATTTGACCTGCGGCGTAATCCTAAGTGAAACATTGACGTTATATTTGGGTTCAAAGACATGACCTAACGTTAAGCGTCAGTTCCACGTAAGGTTAAATGGCCGAGGTTGACACATCAGAATGACAAAGGGATCAAAGTCATCGCGAGAATGCTTTGAACATCATCTGGTGTTGGGTACAATGTTAGAGAAGAGAGGAAACATCAAACATGAATACTGAAGGCATCATTAAGCAAGGACAAGGTAACCTTCGTTTTCTCCTCCCAAAAATAATATGAATTTGAAAATAATTTACTTGTGTGATTTAGAAGCACAAAAATAAACACACGGGACTCTCTGAACATACATACATACATACATACATACATACATACATACGAGGAATAGGATGAATTAAAGCAAGCGAAACATGCTTTCAATTTAGTAGACAAAGTTTCAACAAATTTTCCGATCACCAGGGCAGTAAAAACACAATATATATATAAAACAATAAGCCTCTCTGTTAAATTATAAATTAGATTTCTGAAACCGAAACATCAAATGTTGTAAGAATAAAATTCAGACAAATTTTGATGACAGGAAAAACTTTTAAATAAAAGAGAAACACTAGTGCCAAACTCATTGAGAGCTGTACCCCACATGTTTCATACACGCTCGTACACCGAAATGGTTTTGATTTTTTTATCTTATCACTCGATCTTTCCTGTTAAAAGACCATCCTGATGACTTGATGATTGTTTAATAAAGTTTAGTTGCATTCACCGCGCCTCTCAGTTATCACCTAACTGGTGCCTCAGCACATTGGTTACTAGCGGAGTATCCGCTCCCTCCCGAATGCCCCCTCACTGCTGTGTCCTACTGTTAAAGGGGTTATATGCCTTTTCGTCCGACGTCACTTCGTCCAACGTCCCTTTGTCCAATCCATTTGGTCCAACGTCTCTTTGTCTGACGATTTTTTAATCCAGCGTCTTTTCGTCCATGTGTTTTTTGGTCCATTGTCTTTTAGTCCAATATCCATGATTTTTTCGTTAGTCCATTTATTCAATATCTGAACGTAAAACTCGGTAGTTTTGTCTTTAGGTAATCCAATGATTCCTCGGTATTTTTATTGCTGTTAAGAGCCATTTCCCAAAATAGAAGTGAATCTTCTGTAGTTAGGTTGTTTCTTCGAGAAATTTCCCAAAAGACAAGTAATGTTTTGTTTGGAAAATTTAGTAAACTTGTTTCTTGCCCATGAATTCGTAAGGAAGCCTCAACACAATGGCAAGATTTCTAACATCTTCAAAAGGAAAAAACAAAGTAGTTGATGAGAGCAATTACATTTATGATTTTCACTCTCACAATCGAAAATTGGATAAAGATTATTGGCGGTGTGAATTTAGAAAATCCTGCTCAGTGCGGATTCATACCGTGATACAAGATGATACTTTTACTTTTTCTGGTCGTATTTTTAATTAATGTATAAAAACGCATGGAAAAATTTCTACTTGCAAATATACTCGGACATACATAATCTAATATATGCAGTATATATACTTTTATATCAATATCTAACTGCTGTAAAAACCTAACATAAAACCTAACATTTCGTCCAGACAAAATTGGTCAAATTCACGGTGGAACAAAAAATCATCGGATAAAAAGACGTTGGATAAAAAAATCATTGGACAAAAAGACGTTGGACCCAAAAATCATTGAACAAAAAGACGTTGGATCAAAAGGATTGGACAAAAAGACTTCGGACAAAAAGGATTGGACAAACTGACTGTACACGGCTAGAGGATGCTACTCACCGAACCTGCCTCTTCGGCACACTTGGCCTCAGTGAAAGTGGCCCTCTTCGCAAGCGGAGAAGCATTCGCCTGGTTCCAGCATATTGAAGTCCAGTTCTGCTTCAAGGGTGTGACTCAGTCAAGCACCAAAGCAGATTACGTTCTCATGGCGATCCCTGAGGACACTTTCCCAGAAATCTCTGATTGGCTGTGCGAGCAAGGGGACAACCCAGTAATGTAGGACACCCTCAAATCATACTTCATGGAGCAGTACTCTCCATCACCCGCTACTCGCATAGCGAAACATTTTCAGCACACTTAATAACCGATGTGGAAAAACAAACTTCCCTCGCCCTCAAAGGAATGACCAGTATTGATTGCCTGTAACCTACTGCTGATGTGTCTCCTCGTGAAGTGAATCTAATTCTTACCCGAACCTGTACATGTTGCCATCCCAGATGTCAATTTTTGGCCAGTGGAGGATCTGATGACCAAAGTCGACGACCTTATGGACAGCCACTTCACCACCTTCATGACCTCCATTAACACCTCCACTCTTGACGAAGTGGACAACTATTCAACATTGACCGAAGCTGACGTGAGTGACGGAGCGGCGATAAAGCTGCCCACCACCTACATACACCACCGCTTGCTTACGCCTCAACCAACAACCTCTCTAGACCCTTAATGACGTCCATCAGCTGCAGTTATGCTACTATGTTACTACCACTCCAAATTCGAGGCTTTTGAAAAGAAATGTGAGTATGGTTGTCAGTGGCCAAAAAAATGTGTAAGTAGGCGATTTTTGGTAGACATAGGTGCTTTCCATTCTCTTCTTCCAATGCTACTCTCAAGGACACGATGGAATGTCTCTAAGTCTGTCGATGTCCGCCTGATAGCAGCCAACAGATCTGCAATACCAACCCATGGTTATGAAACCCTCACATTATAATTTGGAAGCGCCAACTATTATTGGAAGTTCCTCGTTGCCGACGTCACTTTACCCATCCTCGGAGCGAATTTCCTCTCACGTTTTCAGCTCCTGGTTGATGCTGCTCACGGATGGCTATTCAACACACATTTGTACTCCTCCTCGACACCTGTCCAACCCGCCCCCGCCAGCCTTGGTCTCCGCATCAGCGCACGTACGGATGAATATGCCCACTTCCTCATATCATCTACATTTTGTGCTTGACTGCCTACAACAGAACGGCCTTGTTTTCTGGTATGAGAAGTAGAGCTTTAGCGCCAATAAAGTATCATTCTTAGAGCAGCACATCACTCCTGAAGGAGTCCATCACCTCCCTGAGAAGGTAGCAACCGTTCAGAACTTCCCCACGCCCTCGACTGTCAAAGCACTGCAAGAATTCTTGGGTACTATCAGCTATCATCACCGTTTCATGCCAGCCATCACCGCTACTCTTACCCGCTTCCAAGCCCCCATCAAGGGCAAGCCAAATGACATGAGGTGGAATCTCTTCAAGAAGCAGGCTTCTGCAAAGCAAAGAAAGCACTACCAACCAATGCGACTAATACTCTTCCCATGTTACATGACATCTCCTTCTCTCCACCAATGCTAGCTACGTCATTATTGGTGTAGTACTCGGGCAGGTGGTTTACAGCCCATTGGCCTTCTCCAGTAAAAAACTGTGCATGGCAGAACCCGGCTACTCTACATTCAACCACGAATCGCTGGTGGTGCAATTGGCTGTCCATAAATTTCGCCACTTCTTGGCAGGTACACCCTTTGTTATGGCACGGACCACAAACCTCTAGTGCATACCCTCATTCAAAAATCCGTATGTCCCTGGGTAAATAAATCTCATTCTCGATGCCCTGTCAAGAAACACATTGGCCGCCATTCACCTGGGATTGGATTACAACACTTTGGCAGAAGCCCACCAAAAAGATCCCGAGTACCAATCATATAGGACATCTTGCACATCCCTCTGTTGGGAGGAGGTCCTTCTCGCACAACTCTAATGCCACCCTCCTCTGTGACGACAGTACAGGTAGACTTAGGCCGTGAATACCTGCTCCCATGGGCCAACAGGTGTTTAATTACATCCATTACCTTTCACATCCCTCGCGCCATTCTGCTGCACAATTACTGAAGACGAAGTTCATATAGCATAGCGTCACTAAGGATGCTAAGGAGTGGGTCCGTGCATGTACATCATGCCGAACCTCAAAAGTACATCGACAAACGGATGCAGGAGTGAGCACCTTTTCTCAACTTCAGTAGCGTTTTGCCCACATTTACGTTGATGTTGTAGGTCCCCTACCCACATCACAAGGACATTGTTATCTGTTTAACATCATCGACCGCTGCACTTGTTGCCCTGAAGCCATTCCTATGGAAACTGCAACGTACACCTTGTGTACATCTGCCTTACTCTCAGGATGGATAACGAGAGTTGGTATCTCTGAGCATGTTACTTTTAACAGGGATACCAATTTAACCTCTCAATTGTGGGCATCATTAGCAAATCTCTGGGGAATCATCCTACATCAGAAAACTGCATACAATCCTGTTGCCAACAGAGTGGTTGAACATTTTCACCAAACACTCAAAGCAGCTTAGATGGCCCACTGCAAGAACTCCAACTGGTTTACCCAGCTTTCCTTGATCCTCCTGGGACCAAGGACCACTCCTAAAGACGTCCTGGATGCCTCTGCGTCTAAAATGGTATATAGCGACCAGTTGGTCCCCCTTGCCGATTTTTTCCGTCTGCAACCTCCTCCAATAATCTCCAGCGCTTACGTTATGTTGTAGGAAAATTTACTCCCTGCCGCCAGACTTATAAACCTCCAGGTAAACAACACATACTGACAGATCTGCATTCAGTAACACATGTTATCCTACTCAACGACACAAGCAGAACACCACCAACTAACCTTTACACGGAGCCTTTTCTCGATATTTATGGTGCGCTGACAGTTTTCAGCGTCAACTTTTGTGGCAAAGAAAACTTGGCCTCCATTGACCGCCTAAATCCAGCATATCTCATGCCAGATGACTCCCTATGTTATGCCTCTGTAGACCAGGGTGCCCGAATTCACATGTAAGTATTTTTAGAGGGAGCCATGTATCGCACGTGTTTCATACATGCTCGTACTCTGTAAAGGTTTTGATTGTTTTATCATATCACTCTTCCCTGCACTGTTGATAGACCATCCTGTCTTTTCATGCTAGCTCATTGTAGCGAGATGTTGCAACGACAACCCCCACACCCTTGAATCTTGCTTACTGACAATAGTCTCCTCAATACAAACTTTCCCCTTACGTTATCAGCAGCGGGACTCTTTGACAAAAAGGACAAAAAAACAAAACATAACCTTACAACTATATTCCT
Source organism: Palaemon carinicauda (assembly GCF_036898095.1). Taxonomy (NCBI): domain Eukaryota; kingdom Metazoa; phylum Arthropoda; class Malacostraca; order Decapoda; family Palaemonidae; genus Palaemon; species Palaemon carinicauda. The sequence goes on along the minus strand of NC_090755.1, from coordinate 46,096,385 downwards.
TAAAACTAAAACGCTTAACATAATACCTTCCACAATCAAAATAATAACACTTAAAATTTATCATATATTTAACACTAAATATATAATTAACCAAAAAAAAAAAAAACCTTCCACAATCAAACCCTAACAAAACTTGAAACTAATATAGACCACAACCACAAATATAAACATAAATATCTTATATATTCCTGAGTGGACACCTTCGTCCACACAAGGGCCCACAGTCTTTTAACGGCAAATTACCACTATATGGTAAACAGAAGAGTGTCTTAATTTATCACAACGACCTTAACTCTTCGGGGTCATGGGTGTCATCATCATCATCATCATCATTATCATCATAATTATTATCATCATTCGAAATCTTAACTCACAGGCCAGGTCATCAACGGTTGAGCAATCCAATAAAGCAGTCTAACACAATCAATTACAGGCCAGGTCATCAACAATCAATTCCAATAAAAATCTCTCTAAAGGAGGAATTACGGCCTGCAATGAAAAAAAGAAAAACACTTACGAACCCTCCTAACTAACTAAACTATGGCAGTATAATCAAAGATAAATAATAAACTGTTTCTATCATTCACAATCACGTCAAGCAAATATAAAAAAAAAACTGTACTTACTCAAAAAAATAATTAATCACTTCCACACTGGCAAAAATAATAATAATCCAGCATTCAAATCACACAGAACTGACGCTTACTGCAGTCGAATAAAAAATCCCTTCACCCAAGACGTTCACCACTGTCGTAACCTAACTAAAAACATAAACAAACAACCTCATTTATACCAACAGTCTTTCTCGCAACAAAAAATCGATACGCACACACACACACACACACACACACTCTCTCTCTCTCTCTCTCTCTCTCTCTCTCTCTCTCTCTCTCTCTCTCTCTCTCTCTCTCTCTCTCTCTCTCTCTCTCAGGATTTGGCAAAAAACAGAAAATAAAATTAAAACAAAAATCAATCCTCCACATCATGGCTTTTCCTGTTTGAATTTTTATGACGTTCTTGCTCGCAGGGCGCTGTATAAAAACTCAATGACTGTTTAAAAATATTTAGTTGCACTCATCTCACCTGTCTCGTGCCGAAGGAGTATCCAAAACTCTTGTTTCAGAATACAACGATATATGAGTCATAGATTAGACTAACATATGTAATAAAATGAATTGTTTTATTCTCACGTTAACATTTATGAAACTAAAGGATTTGTTTTATTTTCACATCAACATAGATAGAAAAGTAAGCCCTTTTTTACAAGTTTGTATTAAAACATACATAAATTTCATATATATATATATATATATATATATATATATATATATATATATATATATATATATATATATATATATTCAGTATATATATATATATATATATATATATATATATATATATATATATATATATATATATATATATATATATATATATATATATATATATATATATGTTCATGTGTGTGTATGTGTGTGTATCCGTGTATGTGTTTATATGTGTGTATGTAAGTGTGCGGTTTCTTCTGGATATCTTGGTGACCATTTGCTTTAGGGGACTAAGCATATAAAGCTTTATTAAATGAAGTCCAGTTTTGTAGTGGCTAACGGGGGGGGGGGGGGCGCTGGGTTGTGACACCCCAGAAGTACGTGACCACTCACTTCTTGGGATTTTTTCCAAGATCTTCTTTATTTCAAGGCTTACTTTAGGAACTGGCGAATTTTTACTCAAAATGCTCGGAATCTTGGGATTTTTCACCAATTTATATTTGTTATTATTTTTTTTTTTGAATATTATAAACCAGAAATTATACAAATTTCAACAGCATTATTATGTAAAATCTACCTTAGAGTCACCTTAGAGAATCAAAAAATTTAAGGCGCACGTTACCTGTCACTCGAATCTAAAGGGTAACGGTTAATCATTCTTGACAGTTTATTACATTATCCTGAACTGCTTAATCCAGATCATGATTCAGTAATATATATATATATATATATATATATATATATATATATATATATATATATATATATATACATATATATATATATATATATATATATATATATATATATATATTTATATGTATATATATATATACATATATATATATGTATATATATATATATATATATATATATATATATATATATATATATATATATATATATGCATATATATATATATATATATATATATATATATATATGTATATATATATATATATATATATATATATATATATATATATATATATATATATATATATATATATATATATATATATATATAATATACTATGGTCTTGTGTCTGGGAACCAAACATATATATATTACGGCTGGCAAGCTATACAACCTCTCTAGTTCCAAATTCCCCTGTTTTTTTGACATCAAATATGTTACACTTGAAAATATTAATACCCAAGCTCTAAGACAGTTATATAACTCCCAAACGGCAAAATATAAAACACTGAATACTCAAAGGTCTCTTAAGTACACTTAAAACCAAACTGTAATTATTATTACGATCTATTCAAAACAATTCTCACTTAGATTCTTTAACAGTGGTATGAGAGAATACTAATTTAAACACTGGTGATTAAAATGATAGACTCTTTACAAAAATAAATATATTCTATATAAATCACAACACTTTGAAAAGAATTTACATAAAACAAATAGGCCACTCGAAATATTAAATCTGAACAAAACTTAGAATAAGACAAAACTGTTACAATCTGAAAATTTTGTAATCACTTGAATTGAAATATTATATATGAATAAACCTTAGACTAAGACAAAGAAATAATACTTATGAAAATTATACAATTAATTGTTTCACTTGAAATATTAAATCTGAATAAACTTTAGACTAAGACAAAAGAAATAATACTTATGAAAATTAAACAATCAGTTGTTTCACTTGAAATATTGAATCTGAATAAAACCTTAGACTGAGAAAAAAAAAATATACTTATGAAAATCATACAATCACATGTTTCACTTGAAATAAAATTTTACACACTATCTAATTAGCCTTAACACTCAATGGATATAGTTAACCAGATAACGATACAAATACCTTTCTTGTTACTACAGGCCCAGTTACAAAAGCTCTAAGAGAATTTTTATAAATACTCACTATGTTTACAAAAACCTGTCACACCCAAAACTTTGAATTTTCACTGAACACTTTTAAAATAATACACTGGGCAGAGAGAGAGAGAGAGAGAGAGAGAGAGAGGGGGGGGGAATGGCTATGACTTTAGGCTGGAATTCTCTACCTGATCTATGCAACCCTGGTGTTGCGTTTATATGGAACTTAGCTACTTCCAAAATATTCCCGGTTCGAGTGAGATCTGGAAGCGTGAGGGGTTAGCCTAAGGACGTCAGAGTTATCAACTAGATAAAAAATGTCAAGAGACAAACTGAGGTTTCAGGCAACTCTCATGGACGCTTACCCTCGCAACAGGGAGACAAACTCTTTCAGTTAACTCCGCCCACCTTGTGTCATCGAAATAAAAAAAAGAAAAGATCCATCACTAGGTTTTTTGGGAATGTTCCAAATCACAAAGCATATAAGAATTGTATATTTTCTCTCAAACATGACGCATTACCTCATAAAAATAAAAATAAAACACTACATAAGCCCTTGTTCCTATCTCGGACAAATCACAAACACTCTCAAACAGTTTACATTACACTTTGTAAAAAAAATACGTAAAATAAAAATTTGGTTCTTAAAAATAACATAAATTTACCTATACTAATTTGAATAACGAATACAATGAAATTATCGACGAAAGTCTTACGTAATTTACATAATAATCTTATATCTATACGAGAGGAACTCATCTTAAGAGCTGGCTAACTTCTTCAATGAAAAATTAAAACACAAATAAGGTTATTAATAAACTACTGTATTTAATCAACACTACACCAGCCTCATAAGTATATATATATATATGTATATATATATATATATATATATATACATATATATATATATATATATATATATATATATATATATATATATATATATATATTGTATGTGTATGTATGTTTGTCTATATGAATAAGAATCACCTACATAAAAATATAATTCGGTCATTAATCAATGCAACAGGATTACTTTCATTAGGAGCAGCAATCTCTAATGTTCAGCAACAATTCGTTTCGTAGGAGATCCTCTAGTTTGTTACCTATCTTTTCAATGGAGGTTCGTGGATTACATATTTTGAATTGGTGAACATAAAGCTCATTGGACCTGCAGATAACTTGATTTTTTATGGCCATCAGCTCTTCCCGGTATTGGGTAAAATATGGTAATAAAAATCTCTCAACCAAGTATGGTTGAAAGATTCACAGTTCATGGACTGGTTGAAACCAGATGTGAATGATAAATATGCGGCTTCTTGCATTGTTTGTAATACTAAACTGAAAAACTGTAACAAATCCGCTCTTATGCTTCACAAGGCTTCCGCAAAGCATATGAAAAACATTAATATCAAGAAAAGTTTTGTGACCATTGAGACATATATCAAGAAGACTTTGGAGAATGACATTGAAAATGCAGTAGCAAAGGCAGAGCTCCTACTTACTGGATATATAGCTGAACATAGTGTTCCCTTTCGACAAGCAGATCATCTTGTGGAAGTTATAAAGAATATGTTTCCTAAATATGAACTAGCGCAAAACTTGAAATTAAAAAGAACGAAGGCTGTACAGAAATCCATTGATTGATGTCAGGAAGTTCGTATGATTAGCCTTGATTTTAGTGATTTTAGTGTTAATCATGAGGCCCTTGTTTTCAAACTCAAACAGTTGGGAGTGGGTGGGTCGTTTCTTAGCATTATTATCGATTTTTTAAGTAATAGATCTCAAAGAGCGGTTGTTGATGGGAACCATAGTAAGTATAGGAATGTGATATCCGGTGTTCTACAGGGTAGTATTCTTGGCCCATTACTTTTCATACTATATTCACATAACATATGGTTTGGCCTAGAAAACAAGCTTGTTGCAAATGCAGATGATTTTACTCTCTTTGCATAAATTCCATCCCTTGAATGTAGATCTGGGGTTGGTGAATCCCTTAATAGAGATTTAGGTAAAATTAGTGCATGGTGCAAATTATGGGGTATGAAGTTGAATCCTAACAAAACTCATAGTATGATTGTAAGTAGGTCAAGGACGATGGCTTCTCAACATCCGGATCTCAGTATTGATAATGTATCTTTAAATTTGTATGACTCTTTTTAAAATTTTAGGTGTGATTCTCGACTGAAAAACTTATTTTTGAGAAACACATCAGGTCTGTGTCTTCTTCAATTGTACACGAAAAGAATGGCTTATTGAGAAAGTCTTACAAGATTTTCGGTGATCAATCTATTCTGAAGAAGTGTTTTAATTCTTTCATTCTACCTTGTTTTGAGTATTGTTCTCCTGTCTGGTGATCAGCTGCTGATTCTCATCTTAATTTGTTGAACAGGTAGTAGGTTGGCCAGGGCACCAGCCGCCCGTTGAGATACTACCACTAGAGAGGTATTGGATCCTTTGACTGGCCAGACAGTAATGCATTGGATCCCTCTCTCTGGTCACGGCTTATTTTTTCTTTGCCTACACTTACACAGAATAGTTTGGCCTATTCTTTACATATTCTCGTCTTTCCTCATACATCTGACAACAATGAGATACTTAACACATCTTCACCTAAGGGGTTAATTACTGTACTGCAATTTGTTCAGTGTACTTTCCTCTTGGTAAGGGTAGAAGAGACTCTTTAGCTGTGGTAAGCAGCTCTTCTAGGAGAAGGACACTCCAAAATTAAACCACTGTTCTCTAGTCTTGGGTAGTGCCATAGCCTCTGTACCATGGTCTTCCACTGTCTTGGGTTGGAGTTCTCTTGCTTGAGGGTACACTCAGGCACACTATTCTATCTTATTTTTTTTTCTTCCTCTTGTTTTTTTGAAATGGTGTGTTGGGCAGGCTTAATAGAAGGGCCATGGATGCCTGGTGGTTTATCAAGAGGTTGTCTTTTCCTTTTTCTGATTATTTTTCTTCTCAAAACCATCCTTACTGTCCTCCCTTCAGTTGAAGTGGCTATCCTGGAGGGTATTTAGCCTTGCATGGTGTATCGGCTCCTCCATGTTGACCAGTTTTTCTGACTTTTTACTATAGTCTATGGGTATCATCAATCACTTTGTTTATAATTCTGTACGTATTGTTTTTGTTATAATTCTTGTTAATGTAGTTTTTAAGTATGCTGTCTCTTTTTTATTTCTATTAATTCTTATGCTGTCTGGAGACATTGAGCGAAATCCGGGACCAGTACGTCCTAGATTTCGTCAATGTCGTCTTCTGTATTGCAATATTCGTGGTCTTCATGCAAATATCCAAGAACTTACAGTTGCGTCCAGACAGTATGATATTCTTTTGTGCTCAGAAACTTTGGTTTCTAATATGAGGCACTCATCTGAGCTCCTTATAACTGGTTTTAAGAAGCCAATAATGTTGAAACGTGATGCCATCCCTAGGGCCAGGGGAATGGCGGTGTATATTAGGACCGAGTACCCTGCTTCTCATAAGTCCTGCTATCAATGTGGATGTCATGAGATTCAGGTAATAAAAGTTTGTGGCAGGCATAACAACTTTTATTTGTGTTCGATCTACCGGAATCCAGACATAGATGATTCTATCTTCGATTGTCTTCTTACCATTATGGCTAAGATACAAGAAGATGATAGAAAGGCTTCTTTTGTCTTTGTTGGTGATTTTAATGCTCACCATAGGGAGTGGTTAAGTTCTATCTCTCCTACCGATCGCCATGGCTTAAGAGCTTTAGACTTTGCCTCTGAATCAGGCTGTGAGCAAATCATAAATGAAGCTACTCACAGGTCTGGTAATTGCTTGGACCTCGTATACACTGACTCCCCTGGCGTTATAACTAGTAAGGTTGGTTCTCCAGTCGGGACATCTGATCATGCCTTGATTTCATTATTAGTGAAGACTGAGCAGCCTGTCCCTGATATATCATATTCTTGTAAAATTTATATGAAATCCCAAGCAGACTGGAATGGGATTTTACATGATCTTTTGTGCTTGAATTGGTCACAATTATATAATAGTGTAGATCCTGTTGTCCCTTTGAATGAGAATCTAGTCAACATAATTGATAGGCGTATCCCTTCTCGTGTGCTAAGGTATCGAGTGAAGGACAAACCGTGGTTCAATGATGATTGTAGACGTGCTTATTTGGAGAAACAGGAGGCCTATCATCTTTGGAAGGGGAACAGATCAGATTTGACCTGGAACAACTATACTCAGCTTCGAGCTTTTGCTCAGAGAGTTTATGCCTCAACTGAAAAGGAGTACAATTTAACCATAAAAGAAACACTTTCTGGTACAACTCAGGAACATAAATGGTGGTCTACCCTTAAATCTGCACTCTTTGGTGTAGATGCAACAGTTCCTCCTTTACTTAAACCAGATGGCTCAGTCACTCACTGTCCAAAGGAAAAGGCAACCCTTTTGGCTGATGTTTTTGACAGTAAACAGAGTAATGAAAAACTTGAACTTCCTCATTCCTGTTTTCCTGAGGCTAAACTAACTAGTTTAGCTTTTCGATCTCGTGAGATTAAAGCTCTGTTGATGGACCTTGATGCTTATGGAGGTGTAGACCCAAATGGTATTTCTCCTTTGTTTTTTATAAAGACAGCAGATTTCTTAGCTCCAAAGTTATCTGTTATTTTGCGCAAGTTAGCAAGAAGAGGAGCTTTTAGCACTAGTTGGAGAATTGGTAATGTTACTCCTCTATGTAAATGTGCTTGTGGTAGCTCAAGTCCCACTGATTACCGCCCAATTTCCATAACTCCCATATTATCTAAAGTTTTTGAACGTCTTCTGGCAAAACGTCTTAATAGGTTTGCTGAAGGTAATCATCTACTCCCTAGTTTGCAATTTGGTTTTCGTAAAGGCCTTGGAGCATGTGATGCCCTTCTTACAATCTCCAATGCTGTACAGAAATCCCTTGATTGTGGTCGGGAAGTTCGTATGATTGGCCTTGATTTTAGTGCTGCCTTTGACCGTGTTAATCATAAGGCCCTTGTTTTCAAACTGAAACAGTTGGGAGTGGGTGGGTTGTTTCTTAGCATTATTATTGATTTTTTAAGTAATAGATCTCAAAGAGTTGTTGTTGATGGGCACCATAGTGATTATAGGAATGTGATATCCGGTGTTCCACAGGGTAGTGTTCTTGGCCCATTACTTTTCATACTATATACACATGTCATGTGGTTTGGCCTAGAAAACAAGCTTGTTGCATATGCAGATGATGCTACTCTCTTTGCATCAATTCCATCCCCTGAATGTAGATCTAGGGTTGGTGAATCCCTTAATAGAGATTTAGCTAGAATTAGTGCATGGTGCAAATTATGGGGTATGAAGTTGAATCCTAACAAAACTCAAAGTATGATTGTAAGTAGGTCAAGGACGGTGGCTCCTCAACATCCGGATCTCAGTATTGATAATGTTTCTTTAAATATGTATGACTCTTTCAAAATTTTAGGTGTGATTCTCGACAGTAAATTTACTTTTGAGAAACATATAAGGTCTCTGTCTTCTTCAATTGCACAAAAAATAGGCTTATTGAGAAAGTCTTTCAAGATTTTCGGTGATCAATCTATTCTGAAGAAGTGTTTTAATTCTTTCATTCTACCTTGTTTTGAGTATTGTTCTCCTGTTTGGTCTTCAGGTGCTGATTCTCATCTTAATTTGTTGGACAGAAACTTACGGTCTATTAAATTTCTTATTCCTGATCTAGATATTAATCTCTGGCACCGTCGTTCAATTAGTTCATTATGCATGTTGCATAAGATTTTTCATAACTCTGACCATCCTTTACATTCAGATCTCCCTGGACAATTCTATCCTGTTCGTAATACTAGGCAGGCAGTTAATTCTAATAGCCAGGCCTTCTCCATCACGAGACTCAATACTACGCAGTACTCTAGAAGTTTTATTCCAGCTGTTACCAAGTTGTGGAATGATCTTCCTAATCGGGTGGTTGAATCAGTAGAACTTCAAAAGTTCAAAGTTGGAGCAAATGCTTTTTTGTTGACCAGGCGGACATGAGTCTTTTTATAGTTTATTTATGACATATTTGTTTTTGATGCTGTTAATAGTTTATATATGACATGTCTGTTTTGACGTTGTTACTGTTTTTAGAATGATTTATTGTTAATTTATTCTCTTCATTTATTTATTTCCTTATTTCCTTTCCTCACTGGGCTATTTTTCCCTGTTGGAGCCCCTGGTCTTATAGTATCTTGCTTTTCCAACTAGGGTTGTAGCTTGGATAGTAATAACAATAATAATAATAATAACAGACACTTACGGTCTATTTAAATTTCTTATTCCTGATCTAGATATTAATCTTTGGCACCGTCGTTCAATTAGTTCATTATGTATATTGGATAATATTTTTCATAACTCTGACCATCCTTTACATTCAGATCTCCCTGGACAATTATATCCTGTTCGTAATACTAGGCAGGCAGTTAATTCTAATAGCCAGGCCTTCTCCATCATAAGGCTCAATACTACACAGTATTCTAGAAGTTTTATTCCAGCTGCTACCCTAATCGGGTAGTTGAATCAGTAGAACTCCAAAAGTTCAAAGTTGGAGCAAATTCTTTCTTTCTTTCTTTAGATTGCCCGGAGCTTCTCTCCGGACAGGGGTTTTTTGAAGGTGGGTCTAGCCCTTAGGTGGTGAGGAGAAAATGTTTTCATGTTAACCAGGCTGACATGAGTCTTTTCATAGTTTATGTTTGACATATCTGTTTTGGACGTTGTTAATAGTTTATATAGGTCATATATGTTTTGACGTTGTTACTGTTTTTAGAATGATTTATTGTTAATTTAATCTCATCATTTATTTATTTCCTTATTTCCTTTCCTCACTGAGCTATTTTTGGTTAATAATAATAATAATAATAATAATAATAATAATAATAATAATAATAATAATAATAATAATAATAAAAATAATAATAATAATAATAATAATGATATTTGTTGCAAGATGGAATTGCTTGTAAGGAGAAAATGCTCGTGGCCAAAATTTACAGGAATACATTTTTCTCTGTGATTATTGATGAATGCACAGATGTGTCGATCTCGCAAATTCTTGCTGTGATGGTGAGATATTTTGCTGAAGACAAACACAAAATCACAGATTCTTTATTAGGTATGCTTGAAGTGAAAAATGCCACTGGTGAGGGGTTTTATATATTCGTGAATGATCTGTTTCATAAAGACGATAAACCATTATCAAGTATAATGGGGTTTGCTAGTGATAATTGTTCGACGATGCTTGGGGCAAATAAAGGAGTTCGGGCTTTATTGAAGAAGTCCCATCAGGTTCGTTATGGGTTGTGTGTGTCACTCTTTAGCATTATGCTGTAGTGAGGCATGTAAGCATTTACCATCATGGGCCGAATCTTTCGTTAAGGATGTATTTATTATTGTGCTTCTAGTAGTGAAAGGCAACATGATTTCCAGATGATCTAGGATTTTGTCCATGTACATAAACATTGATTTCCAAAATTATCACAAACTCGATGATTATCAAGGGGGTGCAGTTATAGGTCAATTTTTTTAGCAATTGGATGCACTGCTGCTGTTTTTCGAATGAGAATCAAAGACAGGTAACAATGATGGCACTGATAACATTTACAAAACAATGGTGACTTCAGGAACTAAGCATATATTGGAATTCCTTAACTATATAATTCAAAAGATAGAGAAAATGAATCTTGAATTTCAATCAGAATATTTAAGACTACCAACGCTCCTATATACCGTGTCTGATGAATCAAAAGTATATTGGCTATGTTTGTGTCAGATAAGTAACTAGTTCTGTAAGCCTGGCTGACATTAATCCAAAAGATAAGTCTGTGTACAAGAAAACTTGTGACAATAATCTTGGGGGCAGGATCACTGAAAAAAATATGAGGAAAAATTTCGCCTTGATTGCCATCTTTTCTTTTTTTATGGAACTATGCTCCCAAATGAGAAAAAGATTACCATTCCGTAAGGACAGTGTTCTTTTATTAATCAAAATCATTGATCCAAAAGAAGTTTTTTCTTTGAAAGAGAAGCTGATGCTGTGGTGAGTTTGGGACTCGGTTTCCCAAACCCTGTAAAAGATGAGGAACTCGATACTTTAGTTTAGAAGACCAATGGAAAGATTTATTGTATTAAAAAGACTCATTACAAAAAATATGTGAAAATCTAACTTCATTTGGGGTGAAACTTAAAAGATTTACTGACGTTAACCTCAAGCCCAAATTTAAGCTTCTTTCTAGATTTATGTGCTGCCTGTTAGCTCTCCCTCACTCTTCTGCATGCCTTGAGAGGGTGTTTTAAAAATTTAATGTTATTAAAAACAAACAAACAAGCAGACTAAATGTAACCACAGCATCAAACCGATTGCTTACGAGCAACCAATTTCCCGCCAAGATACGCCGTTATTTGCAGCAGCCATCAAAATCTCTCATTAATGATGTAAAAACGGGAAAGTGCTACAATTGGTATATGGAAGGAGAAAAAAGCGACAAAAAGGAGAAACTACAACGTTGTATGCTGGTGCTGCCCCTGATGAGTCAGATAGTGAGACTGAGAGGGAGCAAATATTTCTTGAATAGTAAGATATACCCCTTAATGTATTTTGTTGAACTTAATTGTATTTCAGAAATTTTGGGATTTATTTTAAAAATCTTGGGATTTTTTTAGGTAGCAATCTTGGGAATTTCCAAAATCGTGAGTGGTAACATACTACCAGCTGAACTCGGCTGAATCCCTTGTCAAGCTGTGTGTGTGTGTGTGTGTGTGTGTGTGTGTGAATGTGGGTGTGCGTGTGCACGCAAGCCAAGCATTCGATCAAACAAAACACTATTTAAGAGAATATTCTTTAGAATGTTTGGAGTTTGAAATAAAGGCAATTAACTCTAAAGTTACCATTGCATATAAAAAGGATAAAATCAACTGCAAGGACTCAAATGGATGAAATAAAGAAACTTAAATGTATGCTGAAAGTTTTTCTTTTTAATTTATTATGCAACGTATAAGGTGAAATCCAGACAATGAAATTATTTCTTCTGCTTGCCTCACATTAGATGAGCTCGCTCAAGCCTCTTAATCTGCCCGAAATCCTTTCAAGTTTTCTCTCGCAGTCCGCTATAAAAATATAAGCCACTTTACTTCTGTGAATCTCGAAGCCTCTAATAAAAACGCAATTCAGTCATCATTATTGTTTTTCCATTCTTCAGTCAACTAATCCTCCTCTTTGTGTCTTAAATACCAAGAATTTTAAAGTTTACAGGAATCATATTTGCTTTAGCGTCATACAGTGTTACCTCTCTTCTCTGATCATTCTTTGAAAAGTCTTAAAAATACTCACTGCATCGAATAAGGACTGAAATCATTTAAAATAAAAAATTTAGGTTTATTTATCTTATAACGAGATCAATTTATTCATTCGCCTTTTCTTCCGTACTTCATTACAGATTGTTTTTTTTGTTTCATTCTCCCTTAGGTTTTTGTTCACCTTCTCGACTCTCTTTTTTATTACCTACTTTTATTTGACACATTTTTCTTAATTGCCTTTTTATATGCCTCTGTA